>NC_034189.2:41003314-41084262 GCF_002021735.2 Oncorhynchus kisutch
AGAGAGCGAGAGAGAGAGAGCGAGAGAGGAGAGCAGCACCGAGAGAGAGAGAGGCCTAACACAGACAGAATCTAGAGAGAGAGAGAGTGGGAGAGAATTATGGGAGGAGAGAGAGGAGCGAGACACGATGAGGAGGAGAAGAGAGAGAGTAGAGAGAGGAGAGAGACGAGATGAGAGAGAGTAGAGAAGAGAGAGAGAGATCGAGAGAGGAGAGAGGGGCTAAGTAGAATCCAGATAGACCAGAGCCAGAGTGGGAGAGCGAGAGTGGAAGAGAGAGAGTGGAAGAGAGAGAGTGGGAGAGAAAGAGCGAGGCAGTGGGAGAGAGAGGAGTGCTAAGAGTGAATCACAATACAAAGACTGATGGCATGACACCCCCTGAAAAAATGCCCCATGCCATGTTGGATTTTTCAGCTGCATAAGAAGCAGTATTTGTGGATGTGTTATGAGTTAGATCAATAAAGCAGGAGGATGAGGAGGCAACATTGGTTCAAAACATTCCAGATGTCCATTCCAGAGCCCTGACCAGGTTATCAGTAGAGTGAGGGAAGCAGTGTGACCCCATGACCCTTCCATGACCCTACATACCCCAGATTCCCCCTGGCCACAGGTTGGCTCTGAGAGGAGCCCTGCCACTGGTGAAAGAAGAGGGGGAGGGGGGGGGTTGTCTTAATTCGCTAATTAAAGCCAGAGTTGAGTCCCTAACCCCCATCCACAAGGACAAGCAAAGATACTCTCCCCCCACAGCGGACCCTCGGTAGCATTCGCATCGGAGAATTCTAATAAAGAATATAACATTTAGGTCAGAGAATCAAGGATTGTGCTAAGATCAAAGATCAATGGAATTTCTGAGCAAATCGAGGTCAAATGTTCTCTGGTACGCCTCAGTGTTATCATCTAATATACTGTACCATGAAGACAATCAAATTGAATAGGAAGGAACTGCTTCACAGATCTATTTCAGTGGGCCAGAGTCAGACACATAGCTGTCTTATGTATGAGACGTTAGGGAGTCATCCCCCTCCTGAACAACTGCCAACTCCAAGCTGCTCCTTCGGTTGAACCCTTGGTGACCCAACTCGGTGCAGCACTCTGTATGCAGTCCAGATACATCTATCAGGACCACTGGACACTAGACAGTGTCTTATATTGTACATAGCTACCTCACTGAAGCTTTGATCTCAGGAGGTATGCTATGCTAAACCGATTTGAGCAATTACTGCCAATTCTGACTTCAGTACCACTCAAGGGCTGAGAGAAACCTGAAGAAACCAAGGCAAGAAAATGGAACTGGTAGAGAGAAAGACAAAGAGAGACAAAGAGAAAGAGTCAGAGAGATGAGAGAGAGAGAGAGGGGAAGAGGAGAGAGAGAGATGAGAGAGGAGAGAGAGAGAGAGGGAAGAGAGGGAGAGAGAGGAGAGAAGAGAGAGAGAGGAAGAGAGAGGAGATAGAGAGGAGAGAGAGAGAGAGAGGAGAGGAGAGAGAGAGGAGAGAGAGAGAGAGAGAGAGAGAGAAAGAGAGAGAAAGCCCCAGGACAGCAACACAATTAGACTCAAATTATGAGAAAGCAAAAAGATAACTATTTGACACACTGAAAAGAATCAACCAAAAAACTGAGCAAATTGGAATGAGTTCAAATGGCCATTCCCTTTTTGGCCCCCTAGGCTATGTATGATTGATGTTGGGAGCTCAGAGTGAAGTATACTCACCTCTCTCCGTCTCCAAATTTACATGGAGAACGCAAGCGTGCTGCTGCTATACTCCAACTATGATCTATTTTTTAAAACCCATTCCAGAGGTAGGCCGGGAAAGGTTTTTAATTCATGGAATATTGTAAATTAATCAATAACCGAACAGCATCAGTCATTGATGATGAGCTCTAAGACATGATTAATTGATTGATGGGTTAGATTTGCATAGATATCTTGCTGTGATGGAACCCTGCATGGTTTGAAGTGCAGATAGTGTTGCATACTTCCTTAACGAAGTCTCCTCTCTGTGAAACTTCAGTTAGTGTCATCAGTTCTTCAGTTCAGCTAAACTTAATCTCTCCATTTCGTCAGATGGCTATTTCTTTTTCAGTTGACTTGTTCATAACTACACTCACTACCAGTCAAAAGTCTTAGACTTAGACTCATTCAAGGGTTTTTCTTTATTTTTACTATTTTAAAATAAATCCAAATATATTTTATATTTGAGATTCTTCAAATAGCCACCCTTTGCCTTCATGACAGCTTTGCACACTCTTGGCATTCTCACAACCAGCTTCACCTGGAATGCTTTTCCAAAAGTCTTGAAGGAGTTCCCACATACTGTATGTTGAGCACTTGTTGACTGCTTTTCCTTCACTCTGCGGTCCGACTCATTCCAAACAATCTCAATTTGGTTGAGGTTGGAGGATTGTGGAGGCCAGATCATCTGATGCAGCACTCCATCACTCTCCTTCTTGGTCAAATAGCCCTTACACAGCCTGGAGGTGTGTTGGGTCATTGTCCTGTTGAAAAACAAATGATAGTCCCACTAAGCACAAACTAGATGGGATGACGTATCACTGCAGAATGCTGTGGCAGCAATGCTGGTTAAGTGTGCCTTGAATTCTAAATAAATCACAGACAGTGTCACCAGCAAAGCACCCCTACACCATCTCCTCCTCCATGCTTTACTGTGGGAAATTGTCATGAGTAGACACGGAGGTTGGAACCAAAAATCAAACATTTGGACTCCAGAACAAAGGACAGATTTCCACTGGTCTAATGTACATTGCTTATGTTCCGGGACCCAAGCAAGTCTCTTCTTCTAATTGGTGTCCTTTAGTAGTGTTTTTTTTGCAGCAATTTGACCATGAAGGCCTGATTCAGTCTCCTCTGAGATGTGTCTGTTACTTGAACTATGTGAAGCATTTATTTGGGCTGCAATCTGAGGCTGGTAACTCTAATGAAGTTATCCTCTGCAGCAGAGGTAACTCTGGGTCTTCTTTTCCTGTGGCGGTCCTCATGAGAGCCAGTTTCATCGTAGCGCTTGATGGTTTTTTGCGACTGCACTTGAAGAAACGTTCAAAGTTCTTGACATTTTCGGGATTGACTGACCTTCATGTCTTAAAGTTATGATGGACCGTCATTTCTCTTTGCTTATTTGAGCTGTTCTTGCCATAATATGGACTTGGTATTTTACCAAATAGGGCTGTATACCCCCCTACTATGTCACAACACAACTGATTGGCTCTAACACATTAAGAATTAAAGAAATTCCACAAATTCTATTTTGTGTTGTGGATTTTGTGTTAATTTAAATGCATTCCATGTGATTACCTCATGAAGCTGGTTGAGAGAATGCCAAGATTGTGCAAAGCTGTCATCAAGGAAAAGGGTGGCTATTTGAAGAATTTGTTAAACACTCTTTTGGTGACTACATGATTCCATGTGTTATTTCATAGTTTTGATGTCTTCACTATTATTCTACAATGTAGAAAATAGTACAAATATAGAAAAACCCTTGAATGAGTATGTTTTTAAAAACTTTTGACCAGTAGTGTACGTATTGTTGTGGTTGAATGGAATTAAAATATACTGCTTGAACAGTGCGCAAGAGAAAGTATTGGCAAGCTCGGCATACTCTACATTAATCAATAGAGACAAAGGCACTCTCACCAACATTTCCCATCAATGTTTCAAGATTTAGCAGCGAGATATTCATTCTCACTCCCTGGTAATAATCAACAGTCACAGGATGGCAAAACGGAGAGGCCACCTACTTAGGTTCTGTAGCAGCCACAGTGGAGTGTTAGGTATAACACACGGTTGCCAGTAGAGCAGAGCAAAAACAGAGCTTTCTAAAGAAACACATCACCCACCTGGAGTCTGCATCACAAATGGGCCCTGGTCAAAAGTAGTGCACTATATTATAAATAGTGGTGTAGCAATTAGATATCATTATAATGACACACTACATTAGATTATCTGGTGAATAAAACCCAATTAGATTGACCGTCCACAGCGTGAATCAGCATGCGTGTGTCCCTAGATACGGCGTATTATGCAGATCCCAAAGATTGTGTCTGTATAGTCATTCATAACAGATTACAAAGACTGTATCTGTATAGTCATTCATAACAGATGGAGATTGGGGTTAAGGTCTATAATGTGTTCATATAGGAGAGGGAACAGTGGTAGTCTTTAGGCTAGCAGGGCCCATTGAGAAACTGCAGTGACAGTTGAGGTATAAACACACACACGTCCGCCCACCCGCACGCACGCAAACACACACACACACACACACACACACACACACACACACACACACACACACACACACACACACACACACACACACACACACACACACACACACACACACACACACAGAGCTCTCTCTTTTTCAATGTAGCTTGCTTTCAGCCCTGAGTCAAAAACATTCCCATATGGTTTGCTGCATAGATTCAGAGGGATGGTATAAATACACAGCTGTACTTTCAGACCTCGGGGGTTGTGTTCTGCTGGTCTCTCTGAGGGGAACGGGGGGAGGACGGGAGGGGTAGTACGGTATGGCTTTCTCTGCTCTGGGAGCCTCGATTGAAATACAGAACGTAGAAGAAATAAAGAGAGAGAGAGAGAGCAACAGCAAATCCATATGCTGGATGGGAAACATCAAGCCATTTCCTCCCTATAAGCTCTCCCAACGCAGTGGACCACCATCTCTACAGAAAACCAACGGTCATTATATTACACACACAATACAAAACAGCAAGCTTCATGAAAACCATGTAGGGAAAATCTAGACCCACACTCTTCGAAAAAAAAGGTTCTATCTTGAACTTAAAAGGGTTCTTTGGATGTCCCCATAGGAGAACCCTTTGAAGAACCCTTTTTGGTTCCAGGTGGAAACCTTTTGGGTTCCACGTAGAACCCTCTGTGGAAAGGGTTCTACATGGAACCCAAAAGAGTTATCCTATGGGGACAGCTGAGGAACCCCTTTGAAACCCTTGTTTCTAAGAGGATAGACTACTACTATGTAACTACATAAATGATAATCACATGGTTACATCATACAGGCTATGTGCTGCTATCTCATGATAATCCCTGTTGTGGGTGTGAAGATATCCAATCAATAGGAAAATGTGAAAAATGTTTAGGAATAAGGAGAGGCTGATGTTTTTATTAACATTAATACATTACCATACAATAGGGTACAATTGTCACGCCTGCTCCCGCTCCCCCTCCCTTGCGCCCGAAGGCGCCAGGCTCCCCAGCATTACTCACTTCTGCCACCATCATTACGCACACCTGCCTTCCCCCCGTCAAGCGCATCAGCGATCACTGGACTCACGTGGACTCAATCACCTCTGTCATTACCTCCCCTATATCTGTCTGTTTCCCCGCTCGGTTCCCGGCTTCGGCATTAACTGTCGTTTGTCGTTGTTACCCGTGTGCTGACGCTTGTTCCTGTTCTGTTACCTGTCTGTTCCTGAATAAATGTTGACTCCCCGTACCTGCTTCTCATCTCCAGCGTCGGTCATTACAACAATAGCAGCCCATTAGTTTGACTCTATCACTGGCATGCAAGGCCATCTCTCGTACCATCCAGAAAACGACCTGACATTCACCAAGAATTACATTATAAGGACATTTGTTTTGAAAAACTCAACAAACAACTTAAAATTATATTTGATGAATAAGCCATGTGCAAAATTCTACAACATACTTAATGGAGAATCAAGTCCATGAGTAAAATGTCCTTGGCTGCCTAACAGTTTCTGCAGTCCATAAACCAAGATGATTTACCAGAAACTATAGGCTCCACTCTGAAATTAACAATACCATAAATATGGCAATTATTGCTCTACTTTGTCACAGGCCTGGCTTACGAGTTTAACCCTGGACACTTTCCTGACAAACAGAGTGAGATATAAGGCATGCAAAAGAACATAAATTACTTCACGAAGGTCTACGAAGCTGAAAAGAGGTGGTTATTTTTCAACTTCTAATGCTTGAATGTCTCCTAAATTATCTATAGCCCGCTCCCAACATAGAATATAAAACGTTTATATTCTACACCATTTTAATTGAGTAGCAAATCAGTTTATTAAAAAAAACTCATCCAGGTTATCGCTGAAGATAGCATAAAACTCCACCCTCTTCACTTCACTCCAATCAATGACGAGATGGGAGAGAAAACAAATCATTCAATTGGTGGAGAAAGTGTGGTTTCAAGGCGCCCCTAAAAAGACGCATGTGTGGGCACCAAGAAACCGATCAAACTCAGTATGGTGTGGGGAATCAATCTGGCAAGTTTCTCCAGAAGGGCACATCACGGTTTTCGCGGTGTGGGAAGATTTAGTTTGACGAGTAGTATACATTTTTTTTTAAGAGATTTGACTTTTACGACAGACTTTGAGCCGGGTTCATCGTAGTAGATAGCCTACTAATGCGCCTCGAGCTGAACATTGGCTGAGTTGTAAAGGCGAGATGGAAAACCATGAGGTTTCGCAGACTTCAACTTTGCTTCAACCTATAATGTGATGTAACGAAGATTTGTGGGAATCTGGAAGAAATTAGTCTACGCATTCCATTTTCAAGTCATACGGTTGTTTCCAATACGAAGAAGCAGGTCAGTAAAGGAACGAACTGCAACAACAAAAAATAAACTGACTCTTTATTGGAATTTCTCAGGTTCTCAGTGGTTTGATTGGAATAAAAAAAAAAACCTCACCAGCAATCCTCCATTTTCTTGGAGAGTTCTATGAGCACTGGCATAAGGAATGTGGGGAGAGCGACCGAGGGCATTTTTCAAGCATTTAACTTTGTTTTAACTTTAGGCTCCTCTCCCTTTTTATATAGACGGAGAAGAGAGGTTATCTCAAACCTTTTGTGGACTGAGTTTGATTTGGGCTTTTTGCAGCTCCGGGGTAATATTCTAAGCCACTTTTTTTGTTCTGAACACAGGGGGCTGCTATCATGGCGGTAAGGATAACCTGTGAGTGGATTTGGATAACGGGGTGCGCGCTGGTGACTGTTTGCCTTCTGCTGGAGCCGTGTACCGGTCAGTATCATGGCGAGAAAGGCATTTCTATACCAGAACACGGTTTTTGTCAGCCAATTTCCATTCCCCTCTGCACGGACATTGCTTATAATCAAACCATCATGCCGAATCTTTTGGGACACACAAACCAGGAGGATGCGGGGCTGGAGGTCCATCAGTTTTACCCGCTCGTGAAGGTCCAGTGTTCCATGGACCTTAAGTTTTTCTTGTGTTCCATGTACGCACCGGTGTGCACAGTTCTAGAACAAGCCATCCCCCCATGCCGATCACTGTGCGAGCGCGCACGCCAGGGCTGCGAGGCGCTTATGAACAAGTTCGGGTTTCAATGGCCAGAGAGACTCCGCTGCGAGAACTTCCCCATCCACGGCGCTGGGGAGATCTGTGTGGGTCAAAACACTTCAGACACGGACATCGCTACCTCGGACCCCACTCCCAACCTGCCAGAGCTCATGACCTTACCCCCAAACATCGGCCGCCCTGCTGCCCAGCCCTTCTCCTGTCCCCTACAACTTCAGGTTCCAACCTACCTCAATTACAAATTCCTGGGGGTGAAAGACTGTGGTGCCCCATGCGAGTCCACCAAGCCCAACGGACTAATGTATTTCCGGGAGGAGGAACTGAAATTCGGCAAACTCTGGGTGGGTATCTGGTCTATCTTGTGTTGCGTGAGTACACTGTTCACTGTGCTCACATACTTGGTAGACATGCGGAGGTTTCGCTACCCGGAGAGGCCCATCATCTTCCTCTCAGGCTGCTACTTCATGGTGGCGGTGGCCTACACAGCAGGCTTCTTCCTGGAGGATAAAGTGGTCTGCATAGACAAGTTTAAAGAGGACGGTTACAAGACGGTGGCCCAGGGCACCAAGAAAGAGGGCTGCACCATCCTCTTCATGATCCTCTACTTTTTTGGCATGGCTAGCTCCATATGGTGGGTCATCCTGTCCCTCACCTGGTTCCTGTCTGCTGGTATGAAGTGGGGTCACGAGGCCATCGAGGCCAACTCACAATACTTCCACCTAGCGGCTTGGGCGGTGCCGGCTGTCAAAACCATCACTATCCTGGCCATGGGGCAGGTGGATGGGGACCTTCTCACAGGGGTGTGCTACGTCGGCATCTACAGCGTGGATTCATTACGAGGGTTCGTCCTGGCCCCCCTGTTCGTCTACCTCTTCATCGGAACCTCGTTCCTCCTGGCCGGTTTCGTGTCTCTGTTCCGCATCAGAACCATCATGAAGCACGACGGCACCAAGACGGAGAAACTAGAGAAGCTGATGGTGAGAATCGGCGTGTTCAGCGTCCTGTACACCGTCCCCGCCACCATCGTCATCGCCTGCTACTTTTACGAGCAGGCCTTCCGCGACCAATGGGAGAAGACCTGGCACATGCAGACGTGTAAGCGCTTCGCGGTGCCGTGTCCGGCCAACAACTTTGCCCCGATGACTCCGGACTTCACGGTGTTCATGATCAAGTACCTGATGACTATGATCGTGGGCATCACGTCCGGGTTCTGGATCTGGTCAGGGAAAACATTACAGAGTTGGTGCAGGTTTTACAAACGGCTCAGTAACAGCAACCAAGGAGAGACAACCGTATGAACTTTCTAGAAGGTTAACGTGGGGGAGTTATACATGTTTATTTTTTAAATATTTTTTATCAAACCGACTGAGCATATCCCTTCCCACCTCCTATTGGACATAGGACAATTGAACTCTGAAAAAAGTACTTTTACTTTGGGAATGTCCCTCCTGACAACCTTATGAGCCATTGGCTGAACATTTGTTCATTATTTGGGGGGGGGGGGTTAACTTTTCAGTAACCCCCATAAAAATTTTAAACATTCTATAATCTCATTTGAACCACAATGTGCCACCCAGTGATGTAACAGCAAGGAAGAAAGTGTCTGTTTTGCCATTACCTTTTCAATATGTCTTCAACTATTTTGTATTATGAAGTGAGTTTCTCATCCAAGGAGCAACAAGGATACAGGGCTAATGTCTGACAAGACCAATGATGTGTGTTATGTTTTGCGAGGAATTACAAAGGTTTTTGGAATCTGCATTCCATTCCTTGCTTCTGTACTTTTTAAATTTTTGTGCCCGTTTTTGTTACGTGTGTCTGTTACTTTTAGACTAACTTGCAGACATCTGAGAACATTCATCTTGGCACAGAGAGAAATGTCTAACACACTCACTTTATTTTAGTTGTGTATAGTGTTATATGTCCCAAATGGCGCCCTATTCCCTATATAGTGCACTGCTTTTGACCGGAGCCCTGGTCAAAAGTAGTGAACTACATAAGGAATAGGGTGCCAATTGGGATGTGATCTAGCTGTAAGATGTTGCTATTAAATTGCCACGTTACAGGCCACATTTTGTAATTATTCACCCCTTTTTTTTTAAAGAACATATGTATTTATAAGAATTATAATCTTGCTGTTTCTACTTGATGTTTCTTAATGCAATATGGCTTGTATCTTGTACAGTTTCACAGAATAAAATAATGTTTTTAACCTGCTGTCATTTGAACGTCATTGCTGTTCATGTTTGGATGTTTTTAAGCACATGTTTGTCTAAAACAAATCCTTGAACGAGGCAATGTAAAACCAGCGAGATTGTGATGACTTCCTAAAACATATCCAATGAGTTGAAAGAAGGGTAAATGAAGGCCTAGAGATTCTGTTTTAACGTAGTTGGGGATATCAACAATTCCACACCTGATGTCCTCAGTTACTTTTACCATCTGCTTGCACAATACTCCCTATAAAGGCTGTAGTGTGGACACATTACCCTGTTATACAGTATGTTGCTATTTAGTTTCTCTGGTCGTCTCCTGTTCTATCCCCCAGGTCTAACTTCTACTCACTCTGCTTGCCTGTGGAATTGTATCTCTCTAAATGGTGTCAGGTCAATATATCAGAGCCATTGATAAAGAGATGGTATTTCTGTAGAAAAACAATAACTAGCATGATGTGTTTAAAGGGGGATTTGCCCTTAAAACTTACGAACAGGAAATCTCAACACACTGCCTTGAGCAGATCTCCTTCTTTCCTGATGAAATGTGAGATCTCCTTTTTGGCTTTCCTTGTTTTGAGTTCCTCTCCCCTTTTTTGTTTTGGTTGTGTGTTTTAGACAGGGCGGAGTGTAACAAAGACGTTTTCTTTTAGGCAACATTTTGCGTCATCTGGTTCTGTATCTATTACGTGTTGTGTTCAACTGGAGTGTCAGTAGACCTACAATAGTCACCTGAACGTGTGTTGTACCGTGTTACTGTGGCATGTGTTCAATGGAAAACAAAGAGTACTTAATCCAACAAGCGGACATGATTTTGTTGAACAATATGAAGAATGTTTGGGGAGAAACATACTATTACTGTCTTATTTGCTTTAAAACTGTTGCAAAGACCGAAATGATATTGCAGTCTCCAATCAAGGACAGATGCCTGCAGTCAACGTAATCTGATTGAAAAAGTATGGACTTTTTGCACGTTAACCCGACAAAACCTCAAGCTAATTTTAGGTCATTATCTCTTGCTGTGGTTCACATTTTTATATGGTGATGTAACTGGTCACGGTTGGGTGGGTCAGGATCCACAAATTTGGGCAACTTTCAGTGTTCTGTGAGCACAATGGCATAAGCATAAGGCTGTAACTGAGTTGATATATTGCAGAGACACGTTCACTCTTCATATCGTGAGTTCACACACCATCCCCTCCCCCCCAGTCTCCTGGCTGGCCCACATCTGGTAATGTTTTGCCACTGTGAGGTATCCCAGGTTTAGAAACCAGATCTCCTCCAGGCAGTCTTAACCCAGGGCCTGGACCCTGGGACTGACACACACACACAGTTTACTGACCTGACCCGTAGTCTCTCTCTGCCCCCCACCCCCCACTCTCTCTGCTGATTCTCTTACCCTGTCACTGGTCAATGACTCTACTCCCCCCCCCCCTTTCCCCCCTTCAGACTCCACGCCATTCTCCCTTCGCTGGGCCTCCATGAAATCGGACGCTTTACAAATAAATATTAGCTCCGTCTGCAGCGATGTACGCATGAGGAACCTCCCTCTCTACAGTTCCACACTTGCCTTTTCCAGTTAAGATAGTGAGTAAACATACATTGAGAAGCATCACTGCTACATATTGGAGTAAAAGTGACATTTCCAACCAACATTTTTTAATCACAACCAACCCCACACTGGACATTTCTTTTAAGATGATCATTTCGCTTTTTCCATTGTCCAAGGCCTTGAATGGAGGATAGGCAGCACGGTAAATTGCCTCTGCATGTGACTATGTACATGGCCAAAGTTGTTTTCATAAATGTATCACAATGTGAGATGTCAAATAAATACTCACTCACCCCTTGTCATAAACATGGCGAGAGCGCACTCTGGTGGACAGGAATCCAACCTGCAGTCCTAATTCAGAACATTATTGTTTGGTCTGCAATGGTATACACGTGTCAAAGTTGGAAACTATCAGTCCTGTTTTTGTTAAACATTTTATTCAAAAAAAGAAACGTTATCTGCTTCAAACCATCCGGATCAATGCCTCCACAAGGAGTCATTTGTTGCATTGACTTTACTGTGTGTGGCTACTGTTGTGGTTCAACACAGCAAGACATATTTTCATAAAAGGACAAACAAGAAAAAATATTTAAGTCCAATTAGAGGCCAGAGATTAAACACAGTGAAACTTTAACCCCTTGAAATTATCTGAACTTGAACATAATTCAAATAAAAAGAACACCTAGGAAAGGCATCAACTAGATTCAGCCAAGGGCTGATTTTTTTTCTTGGAACAGATGGTCAAGGGGCCAGAACATAATTACGAATTATTTGTAGACTGCAAATTGACCCCAAGAAGCCCAGATATATTTGACTAAAACAATCATTTCAAGCCTTGCTTACATTTGTATATGATCACATATCTGTCTTTGAAACAGATATCCAAAATTAAAAATCACTTGTAGCAGGCTTGCTGGTGTTTTTACAGTCTTATGTCCAACAATTAAAAATGTTTTTGGCCCGCGGGAAAATAAAATTACCCACGGGCAAAATTCATCCCACCAGTTGGGGGAACCCGACATGAATAATTATTACACACATGCTGGATGCAAAATATACATCATGATCATAAAAACAGTTTATATTTTAAATATCATTAGACCATATTCATCAATGGTAGGAAACTGGGATTGTTAAACAGATTCAAAACAATGCTTTAGCATTCAGAGGTGGTATATTCCAACTTTAGGTGCGAAAGAGGTGTGTGCAGCAGAGTCTAGAGAAAACCAGTCATTGTATGCGTGTCATCTCTCAATAGGGGGACATTCAGCTATGACACTGTCTGCACTACAATGTTACCTGCATTGTAAAGGAGGGAGAAGAAATGATTGTGCGAGGTGTTTAAAAGGAGGAAACAGATCATCTATCCATTCTAACACAGTCGTTCTTTGTGCCCTCGCACATGGAAGCCCCAATAGAGTGTGTGATCCAGATGGTGCAAAGCTCAAAGCAAAATACATACAAAATTCTAAATGAGAAAAAAAATATATAGCAAGTCTAATCATTCCAAAGTCCACCGGTCTGTTCCTGATACACTTCAATGACATCCTCATCTTCCATTCCAAGCTGGGGAGAGAGAGAAAGAAAGTCAGACATAGATGCAGGGGAAAGTTTATCTGCAAGCATGTTCAAGGTTTACAGAAAACAAATTGAAATGTCACTTAAAAAAATGTAATAAATTACAAAATTATTATTTTAAGAGACACAGTGGTGGTTGTTTAACTTGGGTGCCAGTCTGTTCATGTCTGGAATTGCCATTCCATAAGGGTTTGGCCAGAGAAACAGCCTGGCACGCAGGCTAGTGGTTGTATGGATGATACAAGGGAAGAGGGAAGGGTGGGGTACCTCTTTGGGGGTTTGGTTGTCTGAGATTCTCTGTCCTTCAAAAAGAAACCTTAGGGTGTTCATTGGTACACCCTGCAGGAAGGAATCACACATGGTTGCATCAGATACTGGAAACATGAAGATATTCATTTTGAAGTTCTGACCCACATTGTCAAAATGAGATGGGACAATTGTTGAGCTTCATAACTCTACCTGTCTTTGACTGTAAGATTCCTTTAGCTTCTTTAGATGTGTTGTCATCTTCACTTTGAAGTGAATTTCACTGTTGTCCTGAAAGTAAAGATAGAATTAGGCCTTTTGTTTTGCCTAACTGGTGAACACAACTCAGTCTTGTGTGCCAAGCTTCTAGGGGAACTTTCCCAGCCACTATCAGGGGTGAGCAATTCCAGTCCTCGAGGGCCTGATTGGTGTCACAGTTTTGCCCCAGCCAACACACCTGACTCCAATCATCTTATCATGATCTTCAGTTTAGAAGGCAATTTTATTAATCAGCTGTGTTGGCTTTGGATGGAGAAAAGGTGTGACACCAATCAGGCCCTCGAGGACTGGAGTTGCACTAGATCCTAATACACTAGTCCCAGACTAAATAGCAAGATCAATGTAGAATTCCCATTTAAAGTGCTGTTAAGTCCAGGATGTGGCCTTTTCTCAATTGGTTTTACTCAACTCCTGCATCCTCTCTCCTCCATCCTCCTTTTGAAAAGGTAATCCAGGAGAGGTGGCGAGGAGATGGAAAGTGGACGGATAAGCACTTGTATGAAATAAGACTAATGGTGTGTCATCATGCAAATGACATTTACAGGGTGGAATCCCAAAATAAATGTATAAAGTGATAAAAAAAAATATTTTAGCTAGTTGTGAGACATTTTAGAGATAAAAGGATAAGTAACATATGTTTATAAAAATGTTTGCATGCTTTTCTCCTTTGAGAAAACAATAGCTTATTCAAAGGGGGTGTGGCAGATTTCAAAACTCATCCTCGAAGGACTTCGGTAGGATACACTTTTGCCACAGAATGAACAATGAGCAAATTATACAAATCTTAGCTTGCCCTTACTTGCCAAAAGGAGGCTATCGAGGAAGGGAGGACCCTCTCCTATTTGCCAACTAACGAATTGACACTCTCCTCGACCACTTATCAGTTTCCAAGGAGAGAGGGCAGAGGAGAGCGGGAGTACAGAATTTTGCCCAAATTAGAAAAGACCTATGGCTCCCCCAGTGTCCTTTCATATTAAACACATTTAGCAAAGGAAGAGGCAAGGAAGGGAACTCTCCTGTCTGAGATGCATCCACACTTCTCCATATTCTCTTACCTGACCAATCACCTTCAGTTTAATGTACTCTCCATCTTTCTTCTCACTTCCATCTCCACTTGAGGGTTTTGTCTCCTGGAATATACAGAAATTAACAACGTTAGACTCCTGTAAGAAAAGTGTCCCATTGACATGTACATACAACATTACATCACTATAGTCAGCCAGCCTACTGCACTGTCAACATGTCATGAATCCCTCCATGGTCACCAAACAGAATAAGTTGTAGAATTGTTTTTCTCCCTTTATTTAACTAGGCAAGTCAGTTAAGAACAAATTCTTATTTACAATGACGGCCTACCAGGGTACAGTGGGTTAACTGCCTTGTTCAAGGGCAGAACGACAGATTTTTACCTTGTCCGCTCAGGGATTCGATCCAGCAACCTTTTCTGTTACTGGCCCAACACTTGGCTACCTGCCGGTAAGGTTACGTAGTATACCAAATGGAGAGCCATGTGACATATAACTAGTTACATTTTTGAAAAAGTAAAACCCTAATGTCATACCGTTCGTGCATAGCCAGTGGCACTGCTTTCGATCTAGCTACCTACAGTAGCTAGCTAGATAGCTTGTGTTAGCAAACACTACTCATCTCGGCCCACATAGCGGCTAACGTAGCTAGCAAGCATTGCTCAAGTATTATTGTCTCTTCAACCAATTCACAGACAAGCAATACGTTAGTTAAACCGTGCCCCTACCGTGTCTGACATGGTATTGCTCTTGTGATGTTTATTTTATTCCACAAAACGTTAAGTTAAAAATGTAAACACTGCCTCGGGATTCTTGCTGTTTTGAGAAGCAGGTACCATTAATAAACTGACCCGGAAAGTGAATAGTCTTCTTTGTCTGTGGTTTTTATATGGCGGTTGGGAACCAACTTTAAGGTGCTTTACCGCCCCGAGCTGGACTGGAGTGTGGACCAAAGACAGGAAAGTGCTCAATTCTACCAATTATTCTCGTCTCCTTAGTTTTAAGGAAACCAAGTACATAATTAAACACTACACCTCTGAAGATTTTCTCAGCAGTTCACTTAAGCTTGGCTCTTCAACACCATTACTCCTTAAATATAATTACTCCCCTTTACCTCCCATGTTGCTGGCACTGAAGTAGCATGTGTCCCACTGTCCCCATGTTTTCCTGACTGTGTTTACATCTCCCAGTTGTATGTTTTTCCCACCAATTTCAATGTACTGTTGAGCCTTGTGTGTCCCAGTCTCAGCTTTGTGATTACACTTTCCTCCCTTCTTCTCAACCTGAGGACATCCCTGCCCCCCAGCTTTTCCTGGATCTTACACAGGTTTATTCCCTTTCCCTCCCTGTTCCACATTGCCATGTCTTTTTAGCCACTGTTCTTATTAACACTTAGCTTCTGCTTAACTGATTGACATGTCCGTATCAACATTAGGATGTTAGAGAACCTGCTTGGCGAGAACATCCACCTCCTCATTCCCCGCTAAAACTACATGAGCTGGTACCCAGAGGAACCTCACAAATAACGACCTCTGTCTCACCCTAAACAGGCACTACAAAATCTCAGACAAGACAACTTGTCTGCTTTGTGACAGAAATGAATTTAAGCTCGTCAGTGCTGTACGAGTCAGAGCAGTTGACTACCCTGTCTGGCCTCACCTCCTCCACCCACTCTGCAGTCAAGAGTATGGCCAGCAACTCCATTGTGTAAACGGATAAATGATCCGTTGCTCTTTTTGTCACTGCCACCTGAAACTCAGGAACACTAAAAGCTGCACCTGTCCTCCTTGTTTTAGGGTCCTTAGATCCATCAGTGAATAGAGTATATTCAAGGCAGCATAGTACCCCCCACAGGGGGGCTGAACTCCTTCCCAAACAGCCCCGCCTCTCTCACTATGCCCTTACCTAACCACCCAAAACTTGTATTCAGATAAGGTTTATGCTCCCGGGACTCTAGGAGCACCTTTTCCAGAAGGTTGTGTGACCTTATGTCCTTGAGGATTTACCCAATATGTCATGGTTAGTGATTGTCTTCTCATCTTTTAGGCATCTCTCAAATCAAATCAAATTTTATTGGTCACATGCACATATTTAGCAGACGTTATTGCGGGTGGTTGTGTTCCTAGCTCCAACAGTGCAGTAATATCTAACAATTCACAACAATACACATGAATCTAAAGTCAAAGAGTGGAGTTAAGAAATATAGAAATACTAGGACGAGCAATGTCTGACTGCTCCACAACATATTCTTAGTGCTTGAGCCTGGATTACGTCTAGCTTTTTTAAAAGATGTCAGAGCTGCTGATGCATATGCTACAGTACCATAGTCCAGTGATGACCTTGATATTGCTATATATAACATTTTTAACGCCCTTCTATCCGACCCTCAGGAACCTAAACACTTCCACCGTCTCCACCTTCCTCCCGTAGAGCTTCAGGTATATTTCATCCTGAATATTCCTTCCAGTAGAAAACCCAGTCTGTGTTTTCTCAACTGAGAACTTGAAGCGCCACCTGAGAGACCACTGCTCAACTTCTCTGATTGCTTCTTGAACTCTCTCGGCTGTATGGGGAATTTTCCTCCCTCTCTTCCACAGCACCCCGTCATCCGCAAACAATCACTTCCCAATATCTGATCTCACCTGATGAATACATCATCAATCATAACGGAGAACAACAAAAGACTAATCACACTTCCCTGGGGGGGGGGGGGGGGGTACCATTATCTACCTCATAACTTTCTGACATGCAACTCACCACACTCACTTGTATTTATCGTCCAAAAAGAAAATATTTTATCCAGTTAAAAACCCTTCCTCCAACCCCCATGCTATCCAGTTTGATAAGCAGGCCCCTCTTCCCCATCATATCATAGGCCTTCTCTAAATCAAAGAAAATGGCTACCCCCACCTCCTTATTTGCCTGTGCCTTCCATATGATTGACTAGACCCAGTACAGGATGCATCATTCCCCTGCCTTTCCTGAACCCACTTTGACCTGGTGACATTAGTCCTCTGCTCTCCAGGAAGTATGTCAGCCTTTCTGTTATCCTCCTTTCCATAAGTTTACAGACAGGAGATGTCAACGCTACCGGTCTATAACTTGATGGATTAATAGGGTCTTTCCCTGGTTTCCGTATTCCGTCCTGCCACACGTTATTGTAAAGGCCCAGTACTTTTCCCATGATGGAACACATCTCATCCTTCTCTCCTCTGATCCTCTCTTTCCAACGCTGTCCCTCTTCCGTTAGATTATTTGTGCTGTGCACCTTCACAAAAGTCGGAGCTATCATCTCTGCCTTCTCCATGTCTCTCATTGCAACAGTCTACCCACTTTTCAGCACAAGGAGATCCCGATCTCGTCTGACCCCACTCATCCTCTTAATCATCCCCCATTACCTCTCCCACAGAAGTAGTCCTTCCTATGTTTCCACAGAAAGTGAATAGTTTGTTCTTCTAAATAAGAGTCCTTTTAATTTTGTGCTTCGGCCTTTGCATCACTAACTATTCGCCAGCAGGAGACCTGGTGGCACTGAAGAAGCAACCTGGAATTTGAAATGTTGGAGTAAAAACAATTACACACATTTCATGCACAAAATCATACACATTACACATTATTTAAGTACTGTAGCTAAATTGTATTGCCCAAGTGTGAATGCCAGGGTTAAATTGCAAAAACTTTGGGAGATTGAGATTGGAGGTGCATAGCAATGCACATAGTGAGATTGGAGGTGCATAGCAATGCACATAGTGAGATAGGAGGTGCATAGCAATGCATTCTGACCTATTATGAATCAAAACTGAATAATGTGAGATTTCTATAATATTGTATGGACATTTTAACTATGAAATGCAGCACTAGGAGTGCAAGTTATTAACAAAGAGATATATATATATATATATAACTGTTTTTCTTTTTCAAGGTTACCCCCTTCTGTCTGTGTTATTAATCTGACAGCCAAATCGAACGACCACATATTTTGATGACGAAACCAGAAGCACACACACATTTCTCTGACATCAACAAACTTGTGTTGTGGTTGGACTCTTCCAACTAGGCTTGCTGTTATTATTGGGGGAAGATTGCAGCTGAGCTGTGTTGGTAGAACCGTTTTCATGTCGCTAGCTTTATAAATCAAACAGACGTCGGGATTAAGTTTTCGTCAACGGATAGATATTCAAATGCTTGTTTTAATTAGTTCACATCGCCATTGCCAGTTTTCACGTCGAAGAGCATCTTGCACAACACAAGCGTTAGTGATATCTTGGCCTGAAACTCGGGGCCTTGGACTCAAGTAAAGTTCGAAGCGGACTCTAAACTTCTGCTTTCTCAAAGACCGCTATCCGTGGGGCCGGGGCTCTTGTCGCTGGCCCTGTGGATGAGGAAGTGAAGATACAGAATCCACCCAGGTAAATCAGAAACATTTTAGTTAACCGTTACAATTTACAGAAAGAAAGTACCTGACCTATTGATTTGCACGATGTGTGTGTGGCTCACGTTACGTAGCTAACTAGCTACGTATCGGCAGCAAGCAAGTTAATCGTGGAAAACATTTAGCTAGCTAATGTTAACCAGCTAACTCGACAACTTCCCTGTCAGGCGATGTAATCTAACGTATAATATCAGTATCAGTATCAATATCAAATAATATCAGTTTGCTAGCACAGATGCACGTCTACGTCGATAACCAACTAACACGTTAGCTAGCTGTCAACTTCTGTCATGAACCGACTGGTTAGCTGTGCAAGCTAGTAATTTAGGGTGTCTTGTGTTGATTTGGATCGCAGTGTTTAGCTAGCTAATGACCATAGGCATAGATCCGAATGTTACAGCTCAATTAGCTAGATAAGCTTGCATTACTAAATAGCTTGAACGACAGCCTCATATGGGTTCGTTCCATTTGATTTCAATCACTTTTTGACCGCACCCCATTTGGTTTGAATGACACCTTTCTATATTTGCCAATGGTAGAGGTGGTCAGAATGCCAAAACATTTTAGTAGGTAGAGGAGTGCACACATTTGACCAATTTTGCATACAGGCAATTACACTGTAAGTAACAGTGACGCTGAGACTCAGATTTGTCAGTCTCAGAAAGGACTAGCGTTAGCTACTTTTAACAATTTCCACTGAACGTTTTACATAAACACATTCACTTAAAAAAACAGTGTAGATGCAAAGTTTAGTAACAGAATGATGGCACAAACCGTCATTCTGTTACCAAAGGTTACATCTGCACTGTTCTTCAAGTAAATGTGTTTTTGTGAAAATTAAAAGTAGTCATTGTGCATAAAAGTTCAATGGTTTGTTTAGCTTTGTAATTGTTTTTTGTTTGACATTTTAACGTGAAACAGTTTGTCACACTGTTATTGTGGAATTACACATACACCTACATTGCCAAATAAATCAGATTTTGATACCAATTATTGGTATACAGTATGAAACAAAGTACTGCAAAATCGTGGACATTTTCCTGACAGCCAGAATGTCGAATAAAATGATATTTGAACTTGCTCTACCGGTTGCCTGTGTGGTTGGTCTTTCAGCTGCTCACATTTTTTTGTTAAAATATCCACAGGAAACTATTGTTTACCTAACTTACTGAAGTTGAATTTTCTATAACCTGCCACATGCAAGACCATGAAAAGACCTGTTAGTATGAATGAGTGCATGTACTTCCATCTTGTGCACGTGCCTTCGGTCATAATCAAACACGTTTTGATTGCCACACACACAGACCCATGCTTAATAATACTTCCCTGTTGATATTTTGACCAGCTGAAGGACCAACACCACTGGACAATCGGCAGAGAATGTAATGAAATATGATAAAATATCATTTTATTCAACATTTGTTGGCAGAGAATGTAATGTTAATTTCTCTACCATAAGCCGCCTCCAACATCGATTTAGAGAATTTGGCAGTATCTCCAACATGGTGGGGATATGGTATGGGCAGGCAGAAGCTACGGACAACGAACACAATTGCATTTGATTGGCAATTTGAATACACAAAAATACCGCTACGAGATCCCGAGGCCCATTTTAAATTTTTTAATTTAAAGATATATGTCACCAACAGATGCATATCTGTATTCCCAGTCATGTGAAATCTATAGATTATGGCCTGATGAATTTCTACTGCACAAAAATATAAACCCAACACGCAACAATTTCTAAGATTTTACTTAGTTACAGTTCATATAAGGAAATCAGTTAATTGAAATAAATTCATTAGGCCCTAATCTATGGACTTTGCATGACTGGGCAGGTGGCTTGGAGGGCATAGGCCCACCCACTTGTTAGCCAGGCCCACCCACTGTGGAGCCAGGCCCAACCAATCAGAATGAGACAGATACTCCCCAGTTTTATCAGCTAGTCCGGATGGCCGGTCTCAGACGATCCCGCAGTTGAAGAAGCTGGATGTGGTGGTCCTGGCCTGGTGTGATTACACGTGGTGTGCAGTTGTGAGGCTGGTTGGATGTACTGCCAAATTCTCAAAAATGATGGAGGCGGCTTTTGGTAGAAAAATGAACATTAAATTCTCTGGTAATAGCTCTGGTAGACATTCATGTAGTCAGCATGCCAATTGCATGGTCCTTCAACTTGAGAAATCTGTGGCATTGTGTTGTGACAAAACTGGTCACACCTGTCAGGTGGATGGATTATCTTCACAAAGGAGAAATGCTCACTAACAAGGATGTAAACAAATTTGTGCACAACATTTGAGGTAAATGTTTTTTGTGCGTATGGAACATTTCTGGGATCTTTTATTTCAGCTCATGAAACATGGGACCAACACTTTACATGTTGCGTTTATATTTTTGTTCAGTATATTTCAATTGACTGATTTCCTCATATGAGCTGTAACTCAGTAAAAGCTTAGAAATTGTTGCGTGTTGCTATTTTTTTGTTTGTTGCATATTTAGAAATGTCTTAATTTTGAATCAAAAAGTAAAAATATTTTTAACCTTGGAACATCAATGATCAAAAAACAAGTCAAATCTGATTTTATAAAAACAACATTTTCACATATGTTCTAGCTTAGACCCTATTTTACATTTGAGGTGTTTGTGTTGTGCCTGCCATCGGTTGATACACAGAATACTTTTGAATACAGGCTGGGTGTCATGTCAATCATAGATATATAATTCATACCCCTACAGACCACTGCAATTTAACAGGTGCATCATTGGCATTTAAATTGAAATGACATTTTTACTTCCATTTACTGCCACAAAGATGGCAGCTGGTCCACCCACCGTCGAATGTCAACTTAAATGGCAATGTCGGTTCTATTATCTATATTTCTGTGATTTCAATAGGTTTCCTATGGAGGACTGACGGTATAATTTAAAACAAATTCTATTTCCATTAAAGTCAACATTCTTTGATGTGTGGACCTCCAATCATCTTTCTGCTACCATTTTGAAAGTTGAAAATAAAATGTTATTCCCATTTTAGTACATTTATCACACCCACCCTGTATTCAAGAGCATGCTGTGTCTCAACTGATGGTGGGCACAACACAAACATCACAGATGATGTCAAATAGGGTGTAAAATACAAGTTTTTAGATAATTGACATTAAAGCGCGTACATTTTTATTAAACTAGTTTGACAACCCTGTTTGTAAGCTTTAAAATGTATATCAAACTGAACCGTTTATCTTTTCCGGTGATGAAGACATGGATGTCTCATGGTAGGGTGGGGGTGTGCAAAATGTGTCATCTTTAAGCACCGTGATCTCCTAAATGTTTTGGCATTCAGGTCCAAAAAGTAACTTTCTGACCACTTCGACCATGGGCAAATTATGTATAGAAAGTTTCATTCAAATGAAAGAGTGTGGTAACAAAGTGAATGAAATCAAATAGCACGACCCAATGTAAACCATATTTAGCTAGAAATGCAGAATGATTCTAGTGTGAATCAGTTTGCTAGTGAATGACTCATTCTGTTTGTGTGCAATACTCAGATTTTACAGGAGAAAGGAACCCCTTTTGATGGGAGAATCCTCTATCCTGGACTCCTGGGTGAATCAACGTGTCAAAATGAGTATGTGTACATCCTCCCACACACTTTCTCCCAACACATAGACACAGTTGTAATACATCGGAACTGTCATGACATTAGGCCATATTTGATAATTTAAGGTGCCCTGGGAATGCTTTGCAATACTCTCGGTTCCATGGCTAAGAACGGTACATCAAACAACAGAGAATGTTCTATGGCTTCTATTCTGTGTTTTCTGTTCTGAGCTTTCTACCTGCCCCAAACAGATGAACAGGAGGCGCTGAACTCTATAATGCAGGACCTGGCCGAACTGCACCGCTCTAGCCGCCCTGCCATGACCCTATCTGACCTGGGAAAACCCAAGGCCTCTTCACCCAAAAATCAGGTCTGTCCACTTGCCTCCACTTGGCACTCATCAGAGAATAGTCTCAATACAATGAATGACATTTCTCTTTCTCATCCCCTTTCCTCTCATGTGTGTTGTGTGTGTTTTACAGAACGATGTGCGAGTAAAGTTTGAGTTCAAAGGGGAGAAGAGGATCTTGCAGTTCTTTCGCCCAGTCAGGCTGGATGACCTGGGGAACAAAGCCAAAGTGGCCTTCGGTCAGGCCATGGACCTTCATTACACCAACAATGAGGTACTTATCACGATAACATCATCACCAAGTCACAGTGGGGCTGGGCGGTATACCGTATTTTACGATGTACCGACTAGTTTGGGTTTTAACCTTACCTTCTATAACGGTATTTGAATGTTTGGTTTGTGATACGCCGTGTGTTATGTCCGTTATAGTTCGCTGCTTGAATCATCTCTCTCCATGCGGCTTTCCACACAGACCTAGCCCCTGCCCCTGAAGGAGCGCATTTGTTGTTCCTCGACCACAAGACACTTGCATGTGTATTTCTTTTATTCATAATAATACTACAATAAAATGCAAAAAAAGAATACAATAAACCGTGAGACACTTGTGTTCAGTCTGCATGGTCAATGCTGCACATGCTACAATGATGTTGATGACAGCTATGATGTTTTCACTTTGCTTCTTAATATAAATCCACTAGTGTTCTATAATCACACCATTAGTTTGTGTTTCTTACATCTGCAAACAGCTAGTTTGTCTTTTGTTAGCAAGTTGGGCCTACATCGTGTTTGCCGCTAATGGCTAGTTATCTGGCCAGTACATGTATTGTGTTTGCCGCTAATGGCTAGTTAGCTGGCCAGTACATTTATTGTGTTTGCCGCTAATGGCTAGTTAGCTGGCCAGTACATTTATTGTGTTTGCCACTAATGGCTAGTTAGCTGGCCAGTACATTTATTGTGTTTGCCGCTAATGGCTAGTTAGCTGGCCAGTACATTTATTGTGTTTGCCGCTAATGGCTAGTTAGCTGGCCAGTACATTTATTGTGTTTGCCGCTAATGGCTAGTTAGCTGGCCAGTACATTTATTGTGTTTGCCGCTAATGGCTAGTTAGCTGGCCAGTACATTTATTGTGTTTGCCGCTAATGACTAGATCTCAAATGAATGCAGGAAATGCAGAAATTGATTAAAATGCAGGAACTTATTTTGGGTTGAATTGAACAGTATAAAAAAGTCAGATTGGAGAAAAACAAATTGAAATCACTTAGAATGTATGTGTTGCCACTCTAGGGACATAAAGCAAATGTAGAACTTTTATAGTTCATAACATAAAATACCTTTTATACTGTCCAATATTCTTTTAAATACCGTGATATGATATTTGGGCCATATAGCCCAGCCCCTAGTCACAATGTTGATCTCTGGCAATCAAATAAGCACCAAAAGCCAATCATCAACATGTGTGAGCGAGAGAATGAATTGTTCTGTGAGAAACTACCAACACCTTTCTTTTCTATTTCACTCCCTTCTCTTGCTGCCGTTTCTTCCTCTTCTTCCAAGCTGATCTGTCTGTTTCCCTCTCTGTGGTTCTCTCCCCTCCTCCCTCCCAGCTGGTGATTCCTCTGACCACTCAGGATGACCTGGACAAGGCCGTGGAGCTGCTGGATCGCAGCGTCCACATGAAGAGCCTGAAGATCCTCCTGGTGCTCCAGGCCTCCTCTCAGGTTAGGACCACAGAGTTGGGAGTGCTGATCTAGGATCAGTTGAGCCTTTTGGATAATAATGAATAAGATTACGCGGACAGATCCTAGATCATTACTTCTACTCTGAGAGGCTTGGTGGATATGGGCCCAGACCAGATCACAGCACAGTGACTGTAGGGAATCGCACACAATCCATAGCATACTACTGTACTGGCTGATTGACCCATCAACAGCTCACTATGTTCAGCACACTTTCTTGAGTATTTACTTGAATGAATCATCTTGAGACCTTTGTTTAAGCTGACATAAAGGCATTGTTTTATTCTGTAAAAGAAACGGTTGTATAGTAAAACTGTTTTGATATGGAGGATGGTGTTTAATTTCTCCTCTCAGACCTCCACGTCCAGCATGGACCTGCTGCCCCCACACGAAGACCTGGACAACACCCGCTTCCGGGCCACAGACAATAAAAGCATGCTGGCTTTGATAGGTGGGTCATCAACTCTGTGGTGTTTTCAATGACAACTATATCTGTGTGTGTAATTCATTTAATTAAATCTCTTGTCCTTCTAGTAAATACTTTCCATTTCTTTCTCCAAATCCATTTGCTTCATGGCATTAGACTCATCCAAAACACCTTGTATTTCACCACCAGTCTAGTAGTAAGTCTTCAGCTAGACATGTGTGTAATTGTCTTTCATCCAGGGTCCCACTCCGGGGACCGCAGCTCTCCCCCGCCAGGCTACATTCCCGATGCCCTCCAGCAGGTGGCCAGAAACGGCTCCTTCACCAGCATTAACAGCGAGGGAGAGTTCATTCCAGAAAGCATGGACCAGGTAACCTCACCTATAGAGATGGATAGAGGACTCTAGCCATCTAACCCGCTTTAGCTTTGACATTGACATTTAGGGCTTCCACCATTTTTAAAGTAGTCAACTTTTTGGGGATTCCTATGGGTTGGGATCGATCAGCCACTAATAAGAGCATTGTCTTCTTCAAATTGGGTTGCCTCTGGTTTGTAAATGGCTTTTAAACTACGTCACCGCCATCTAGTGGCTATAATAAATGAATTACGCACACAATTATGTCCAGGACTCCAGCACTGCAGGTGGCGGTAAAATCACAAATATTAGCTTCACTCTTTTTTTTTTATATACACAAAAGATGAAAATGGACTACATTAAAATGGAGATGGCCTCAATGGCGATGCCCATGCTGTCACAGTCGCCATAATGGCACAGCTACAAAGATGAGTCCTCTATCTAGCTCTATGACCTCACCTCAGAGACTGGGGATAGAGACAGGGGCCCAGATCAGGAACAGTCATACCAAGGCCTAGTCCCAACACTCTTGCCTACTCGTAACTGTCCTTCATTACCACTGTTATGATCATTTGAATTAACATGTTCAGAGTATGACAAATGACAGCAGAGTCACAAACTCAATCTCTCCTTTCTAGATGCTGGACCCTCTGTCAATGAGCAGTCCAGAGAACTCCGCATCGGGGAGTTGTCCCTCACTGGACAGCCCACTGGACAGGTGAGTCGTGGACATCCAGCTAAGAACCACATAGCCAGCATGCATTGTGGTAACCTTCAACATTTCACCTTCTGAATCGAACCGTTTTTTAAAACATGTGTTCGCCCTGTATTTCCTTGCAGTGATAACTATCCTAAGTCACGTATGCCCCGGGCACAGAGCTACCCAGACAACCACCAAGTTTACCCAGAGTATGATATTCCAGTGTTTGAGAAGTCGGGGAAAGGGGGCACTTACCCACGGCGATACCACATTTCCTTTGGCCTTCAGGACTACAGTGATGGTAAAGGAACAAACAAAAACACACCCTCTCTAAAACAAAAGTCAGTCAATTCAACCTTAAATCCGGGTGTCCCGATTCTTTATTTTTAGAGTATCACAGGAAACTATTGTTGTTTACCGTCAATCTCCCTCTCCCATCCCCCCCCTGCAGGGCGAAAGACGTTCCCCCGAGCGAGGCGGACCCAGGTCCACGGTTTCCATTCCCCGGTCAGTTTCAGCCCCACAGAGCAGTCTCCCAGCACCAGCAGTGGCAGCAGCATATTCACCCCAGACCTGGAGGAGCCCGGGGGTCGCAGACGCAGGGGCAGCGACATCGAGCCCAACCCCACCCTCTCCGTTATGGACATCAGCCCACCCAGCCGCTGTGAGTAGAGCTGGATGGAGGGAGACAATAGGGAGGGAAAGGAGAAATTGAGAATGGAGAGAAGAATACCGATGTGGGGGTGGAAGGATAGCTGGTCTGACCGTGTAGCTGCTAAGCACTTTTGCAACCAGTGTATATCTTATAAACGCACACAAATGACCTGATTTGATTTCCCCCATGTCTGTCCAGCTCCACGTGCCCCTACTAACTGGCGGCTAGGTAAGCTGCTGGGTCAGGGTGCGTTTGGCCGGGTCTTCCTGTGCTACGATGCAGACACTGGCAGAGAGCTGGCTGTTAAACAGGTCCAGTTTGACCCAGAGAGTCCCGAGACCAGCAAGGTGAGTGGAACAGAGATTGTGTGTGGTCGAGAGTTGTGTACGCTGTGTACTCAACATATCTTGTCTATCTGCAGGAGGTAAGTGCCCTGGAGTGTGAGATCCAGTTACTGAAGAACTTGTGCCATGAACGGATCGTCCAGTACTACGGCTGTCTACGAGACTCCAACGAGAGAACTCTGTCCATCTTTATGGAGTACATGCCCGGGGTAAGTGTATAGTGTGTGTGTGTAGTGTACAGTGGGGCAAAAAAGTATTTAGTCAGCCACCAATTGTGCAAGTTCTCCCACTTAAAAAGATGAGAGGCCTGTAATTTTTGTCATAGGTACACTTCAACTATGACAGACAAAATGAGAAATAAAATCCAGAAAATCACATTGTAGGATTTTTAATGAATTTATTTGCAAATTATGGTGGAAAATAAGTATTTGGTCACCTACAAACAAGCAAGATTTCTGGCTCTCACAGACTCTCTCGTTACCTGTATTAATGGCACCTGTTTGAACTTGTTATCAGTATAAAAGACACCTGTCCACAACCTCAAACAGTCACACTCCAAACTCCACTATGGCCAAGACCAAAGAGCTGTCAAAGGACACCAGAAACAAAATTGTAGACCTGCACCAGGCTGGGAAGACTGAATCGGCATTCGGTAAGCAGCTTGGTTTGAAGAAATCAACTGTGGGAGCAATTATTAGGAAATGGAAGACATAGAAGACCACTGATAATCTCCCTCGATCTGGGGCTCCATGCAAGATCTCACTCCGTGGGGTCAAAATGATCACAAGAACGGTGAGCAAAAATCCCAGAACCACACGGGGGGACCTAGTGAATGACCTGCAGAGAGCTGGGACCAAAGTAACAAAGCCTACCATCAGTAACACACTACGCCGCCAGGGACTCAAATCCTGTAGTGCCAGACGTGTCCCCCTGCTTACGCCAGGCCCGTCTGATGTTTGCTAGAGAGCATTTGGATGATCCAGAAGAAGATTGGGAGAATGTCATATGGTCAGATGAAACCAAAATAGAACTTTTTGGTAAAAACTCAACTCGTCGTGTTTGGAGGACAAAGAATGCTGAGTTGCATCCAAAGAACACCATACCTACTGTGAAGCATGGGGGTGGAAACATCATGCTTTGGGGCTGTTTTTCTGCAAAGGGACCAGGACGACTGATCCGTGTAAAGGAAAGAATGAATGGAGCCATGTATCGTGAGATTTTGAGTGAAAACCTCCTTCCATCAGCAAGGGCATTGAAGATGAAACGTGGCTGGGTCTTTCAGCATGACAATGATCCCAAACACACCGCCCCGGGCAACGAAGAAGTGGCTTCGTAAGAAGCATTTCAAGGTCCTGGAGTGGCCTAGCCAGTCTCCAGATCTCATCCCCATAGAAAATCTTTGGAGGGAGTTGAAAGTCCGTGTTGCCCAGCAACAGCCCCAAAACATCACTGCTCTAGAGGAGATCTGCATGGAGGAAGGGGCCAAAATACCAGCAACAGTGTGTGTGAACCTTGTGAAGACATACAGAAAACGTTTGACCTCTGTCATTGCCAACAAAGGGTATATAACAAAGTATTGAGAAACTTTTGTTATTGACCAAATACTTATTTTCCACCATAATTTGCAAATCAATTCATAAAAAATCCTACAATGTGATTTTGTGGATTTTTTTTCTCGCATTTTGTCTGTCATAGTTGAAGTGTACCTATGATGAAAATTACAGGCCTCTCTCATCTTTTTAAGTGGGAGAACTTGCACAATTGGTGGCCAACTAAATACTTTTTTTGCCCCACTGTATATGTTTGAATAACTGAACTTAGACCAACTCAAACCTGTCCCCGTCCACCAGTGTGGCGACGTAGGCTCCGTTCCAGGTTGTATTTGTTTCAGTGAAGTTTCACTGCTGATCGGCGCGACGCTGCTGCAGTAAAGATGACCTGGAATGGACCCGCAGGTTGCTTGCACTCTCATATGGTCACCCTCTGTCCCCAGGGCTCCATCAAAGACCAGCTGAAGTCGTACGGGGCCTTGACGGAAAACGTGACGCGTCGATACACCCGTCAGATCCTGGAGGGAGTATCCTACCTACACAGCAACATGATCGTCCACAGAGACATCAAAGGTACAGAATGAGAGGGGGATAAATGGATGGAATATTGGAATACAATGTTGCTGGATCCTGATAGGAAGAACCATTATGACTCATAGAGTTCTCATGTTCATGTCGTGCTTATGACAGAATGTTGATGGATATTGAGGGGAACGTTGCTGTAACTCAAGCAGTGACTTCTGGGTAATTTAGTTTCTTATGAGAGAATGTACCTAAACCACCTCCTTACCTCTTCCTGTCCCTCCCTCTTTTTCCTCCATCTTTCTCTCCAGGGGCCAACATTCTGCGGGACTCTGTGGGAAACGTGAAGCTGGGGGACTTTGGGGCGAGCAGGCGGCTACAGACCATCTGTCTGTCAGGAACTGGGATCAAGTCAGTGACTGGTACTCCCTACTGGATGAGCCCAGAGGTGATCAGTGGAGAGGGCTATGGCAGGAAGGCTGATATCTGGTAAGACTGATTATTACTGAGGTAGAGTTATCAGCAAAATAGTTTCCACCTCGTCTCCTTCTCTTTCAAACCACTGGCTGAGACTTAAAGCCCACATGCAGTCTTTGTAAAAAAATAATAATAATAATGTATCATCACTGTATGCCTAATAAATCACTGTTTATTTAATTAAAATAACTCTTCTTTTTTTTTTTATAATTTATTTCCCTGAGCCTCCTTTCGCCCTTGCTCTGTCTGATCTTGTGGGTGTTCGGGAACACACATTTGAAGATATTTATATAGACAGCCCTGATTGGCTAATAGGATGGTCTAGAGCCCACCCCCTTACCCAGATGAACTGTCATTGGTCTATTATAATCAGATCCCATTGTTATAAATAATGTGGGCCAAAGGTTCCATCCCACCTGAACAGGCTGAAATTCCAGCCATTTTTTTTCAAACCGCTCTTACACCAAAAGCTCATCACAATTTGTACAGTTTCAGACTGTTATTTTGACCTCATATTGTGGAAATATCATAACCAAACTGCACCGTTAAGAGGTTTCGACCATATGATTTCCAATGAAGTCTCTTTAAATTAGTGCTCAGAAAGGAGAGGGGATCTGGTAGACGAGTGTAACAGCCACTGAGAAAAAGTGTCTCCCTTTTTTTGCAATGTAAATCTTGGTGAGATAAGAACCAATAACGATCTTGATGTGTTGAGGGGATTGTGGGAGGCTGGTAGGAGAGGCTATAGGAGGACGAGCTCATTTTAATGTCTGGAATGGAATTAATGGAACGGAGTTTCCATATGTTGGATGTGTTTGGTACCATTCCATTGATTCCATTCCAGCCGTTACAATGAGACCGTCCTCCTATAGCTCCTCCCACCAGCCGTCACTGGTGGGATGTCATGTCAACTGTTGATGATGATGATGATGTTGGCTAATGTCAGTGGTGTCCTCTCCAGGAGTGTGGGTTGCACGGTGGTGGAGATGCTGACCCAGCGGCCCCCCTGGGCCGAGTTCGAGGCCATGGCGGCCATCTTTAAGATCGCCACCCAGCCCACCAACCCCTCGCTGCCCGTCCACGTCTCTGACCATGGCCGCGACTTCCTCAAGCGCATCTTCGTGGAGACCAAGCTGAGGCCCTCGGCTGACGACCTTCTGAGGCACATCTTTGTTCACTAGCCCCTTCCCCCTGACCCCTGAACTGCCAGAGATGGCCTTAGATGATTCGCTGTCCCTGCCTCTGACTCCCCCTGACTCCGCCCTCCCAGCTCCAGACAGAAAGCCCCCATTGGACCAGAGAGGACTTGGTGGGAGGTATCCATCTGGTGATTGGATGAGGTGGATAGAGGTGGGGACTACAACTCCTGCGTCTCTGTTTTTAGGAGACTGGCAAGGAGGAATGAATGAATGAATGAACTCATTTAGAGAAAGAAAGTTGCACCTTAATTTCAGAAATAGGGTAAGTTTCCCAACCAAGATGACAAAATAACCTTTTTTGAAAATGTTTTTCTGATTAATATCTCCTGCTTTTTGATTGTGGAGTGGGACTCAGTCACTCTGTGCTTCAGCTCACTGAGTCCACGTCGGTGATTCTCATCTGGATGATCATGATAATCTGGGCCACGTTTAGTAGGCAAATGTTGTGGAACATTGCAGATAGAAATGGCATTATTAGAGCCGAAACGATTCCTTACTCTACACGTCTTAGAGGCAGGTTTGTTCTATATGCTATATCGATCTGAACATCGCACAACGTCATGTCCTGCTGAACGCACCCTTGGTGGTTAGTGTGGTCCTGACTCGACCCAGAATGTACAGCAGAAAACCCTAAGCACGCTGGTATCGAATCCACAACCAGAACACCGGGTGAGGAGAACACTCCTACCCCTCCCACACACACTTCTTGTCACACTGCTGCCTACGTTGCTCCCCCCTCACTTGCACATTCACAGTTCGTGTAGAACATCCACAACTCAACGGTTCTTCTTACTTATACTGTAGACATTCTATGATGAAAAATGAATAATCATTTTGTTGCTTGGATCCCTCGCTTTACTTCAGTCTGTCCTGCGACCTATTGTGAGTGTCTGTCTGTCTTGTCTGCTGTGTCAGTCAGGTCGCCTGTCTGTCAGGGTCTGTTGTCAAATCCCCTCCCAGTCTTTGTTCTTTGCCGTGTGCCTTTTTAGCCGTGTAGGAACATGTCTTTGGTTGAAACGTTTTCGCTACGCATCAGACAGGTACCAGCCTATTTACGGTTCGGATCATATCCAAGTGTTTTTATCAGTGTGGTTCAGCCAGTGGTGCGCCGAATTGGTCTGCTCGCTCTGATCTGCCTTTTTTCTCTCTGTATCAGACTGGTGTTAGATCAGTTTTGGCACTGTTCTCTGCCTTCTCCTCACCAGGGGTCATAGGTCTCTTACTGACCCCAGATCAGATACAATCGAGACACACCAAAGCAGAAACCTAGAGTGCTCATCATAATGGGTTTGGTGCTTCAGTTCTTAACAGAAATACATCGGAGCTCTGTGATTGGCCGTGTTGTACTGATGCCAGTTGATTGCTCAAAGTTTAGGCAGGCCTTAGTTGATTGGTAAAATGTACATTATGGCATTTTAAAACAGGAAGAGTGGAGAACCGCTAGCCAATTAGGATGCTTGTTACTCAGTTGTAGGCATACTGTATGTTATTATCAGGTACTACTTTGTGCTGAAGCACTCTCTACGTTAGCCAGTTTACACCTTGACTAAGATACTACTGCACTGAACAGTACTCAGCAAAAAGCTCTGCAATTAAATCAATACTCGACAGTGCTGGTGAATACTCAGTTATACTCCACAGTGTTGGACACCATCTGGTACTATTGTGCCCTCTTGCCCTGCTATGCCTTGGGAAAGAAAGTACTGGTATGTTGTAGTAGTATGTGCTGTGTCATGTCTCCTCTCAAACACTCCTTTGGCACACACACACACACACACACACACACACACACACACACACACACACACACACACACACACCAGAGCAGTTTTCAGTATGTTTCAGCTGAGGATGGGCTCGACGACTCGATTCTAGATTTGCATTGGAAATTTGCAAATGCAACAATTTAGCAGGTTCAAATGACATTTCAAACTCTAAGATGTGTTTTATTGTTTGGAGTGTGTCAAGTGCACTGAAAATATAGCATTAAAAACCCATGAATTGAAGCAATCGATGGCATACTGCAAACTTGTTTTGCCTTCAGCCCTGTTTTGTATTTGAATGCCAGTACACACAATTATTTGCTTGAGAGTACTCAGACATTTCTTTTCCATGTCCATCCCTAGTTTCAGTGCTGTACTCAGCCACACCTCAACATTACTGACAAGTAGACTTATCGAAAATCACAGCAGTGCCAACTGTTTTGTGCTGCCAGGTTCAGAGAATGTCAGATATATTTGACCCATATTTTCTAGATGCAGTAGGATAGGTGTTTTTTTAAATTTCATGATGGAAGTGGCTGTCTATTTGACTCCAGGGGGTGGTGTTGTCATTGCCTGTAAGCTAACCCATAGGTACTCAAGGTATGGAAACACAAGCTCTTTTGTGTGAGGCTACTCAGGCTAGTTGATCAGGCTACTGATCAACTAGCCTGAAAAATGATGGAGCATTTCTCCCATCATTGCCTAGGAACTTTCTCCCCTTAACCATAGCACCACAAGTGACTAAATCCGGTCTCTCTCACGTGCTGAAGAAGTGCTGGTTAAGAAAAAGAAAGGTTATTGACTCTTGTTTTCTTTTAGTCTGAGAAGCAAAATGGCAACCTGTGAGTGTTCACATCAGCTAAGCTGGTTCCCAAGAAGCTAGACCCCTTCATTACCCTCCTGCATTGCGTTGCCTGTAAAAAATGAAACTGAACATTTCCATTAGCACTGGGACTCGCTGAGATCAACTCTCACCAGAAATGAGGACCGCATATGCACTATTTAAAACTGGTACATAATGCGTTCTCTACCGCTCGCTTCTTCAAGGTTACTCATTGGGACGATGGACTTCTACTCTGTTGAGCATAGTCTGTCTTGTGTTTCTGTTGTTAGCGATGACCTTTTTTGCACATTTTTTGAGACTATACAGATTTTTTACACTGATTGTAATACTTTTGCTTCTGTGTGTGTGTGTGTGCGTGCGTGCGCACGTGTTGTATGTGATTGACTCCGTGTGGTTGTGTTGCACAAGGATCTTACAGTCAGGAATGTAATGCTTCATTCTCACCACCAGGTGGCCTCACACTCCCCTGTTGAAATGAGAAGTCAAGTCTATTCTAACTCGGAACACAGACTGGGTGGCTGTCCTCCACTTGGTTTAATTACACCTCCCCACTCAGAGGGACTGTTAGTTAGTGATGGTAGACGAGGCCTGAATCCCAAACCAATCAATCCCTAGCCCCTGCTCCCTATTTGTGTAGATCTGAGAGGATTGGACAGGTGGGTTTGGGATTCGGGCAAGACTATTAAAGTAATAGGCAGTGAACTGTAATACGGTATGATAAGTCACCACATGGTATTCCCCTGCTTCTTGAAAACCAACAAGATACAGACGAACTACACCAATATGGTACAATATGTGCTTTTTATAAGCCACTGCTGCCACTCCAAGGTGCTGTAAGCACTTCTCTCGTGTGTGTGTGTGACTGTGTGCGCGACTGTGTCTGTACTGCAATTTGTGCTCAAAGGACACTGGGGGTGGCCAAAATGCCTTGAGCATTCAGACTGTAAAAAAAGAAGATAGAATTGAAGAAGAATAAAAAATGTACAAATGTATACATTTGAAAAATGTACCCCTTTTTAAAAAGAAAGATTACACTTATATCCCTCACATTTGTTTTATGTGTATTGTAAAAGAAGCCATGTTTATAATTCTATTTGGTTTGTGACCAATAAGCCTGTTTATATCAGAACTGTATATCAGTGGTATGCATAATTTTTTAATATATATTTTTATTTTTAATTTTTAAATGGGAGATTTTATGCATGGTTGGATCCTGAGGAGAGGTACAATGGTGGCAGGAGACCCATTGCCTTTAGCCTGAGTGCCAATCTGTTTGTGCCATCATGCTAATTCCATGACACTCATTGTTTTGGCTTGTCAAATGACAGCAATGGAGTAAACCAGAACAGATCTGGGACCAGGCTAAGGCCTATTGGCTCCTCTAAATGAATGCTGAAGAGAGGAGACCTCTTGATGGAAAAGGGTCGGGAGACTGTCAGTCTGTTGGCACTTTGATGTGTTAATAATTATGATGACAATGAAAATAATAAAATATATTTATTTCACCTGTTTTTCTAAGATTTACTTCTTCTTTTTTTACCCCCCCCCCCCCCCCCCCCCACACACACACACACAAAAACATTATTTAGCCTGTTTTTCAGTAGATTATTTTGTAAAGGCAGTTTGGACAGGCCTACTACAGGTCTGATTGCATCATGCAAGCCTTTTAGGATGGGCATGTTGTTGACAGGCAAGTATAAGCAGTTTTTCCAGTAATGGACAACAGTGAAACTTAATAGTTTATCAAACTGTATTGTTGTCTTCTTGACTCCATGTGAAGTGTATGAGCTATTAGCAGTGTTTCCCAGACTCTGTCCTGGGTGCCTCAAGGGGTGCATGTTTGTTTTTCTTTCCTAGCTCTACACAGCTAATTCAAATGAACTCATTTAAGATTTGATTATTTGAACCTGCTGTATAGTGCTAGGGCAAGAAACTAAATGTAGGATTGAGTTTGTGAAACAATTAGTGACAGGTCTATGTGAGTCACTCCCACACTGCCCTGACCCACCTAGATAAGACAAATACCTAGGGTGAGAATGCTGTTCATTGACTACAGCTCAGCGTTCAGCACCATTGTCCCTGTAAGCTCGTCACCAAGCTTAGGACCCTGAGACTGAACACTTCCCTCTGCAACTGGATTGTGGACTTCCTGACGGGCCGAACCCAGGTGGTGAGAGTAGGCATCATCACCTCTACCACGCTGACCCTCAACATCGGGGGGGCCCACAGAGGTTTGTGCTTAGTCCCCTCCTGTACTCCTTGTTCACCCACGACCGTGGCCATGCACGACTCAACACCAAGTTTGCTGACGACACAACGGGGGTAAGCCTGATCACTGGCGACAATGAGGCGGCCTACAAGGAGGAGGTCAGAGACCTGGCAGTGTGGCGCCGGAACAACAACTGTCACTAAGACCAAGGACCTGATCGTGGACTACGGGACACTGAGGGGGATGAGCACGCTCCCATCCACATCGCAGGGACTGCAGTGGAGCGGGTCAGGAGCTTCAAGTTCATCAGTGTCCAAAACGCTTAACTTAAAATGGGCGGCCACAGAGCTTAGATTTACAGATAAATGGACACTATGAACACAACGTATAAAGATAAAAGTGGAACAAATAAGGATGTAATTAAGAAGGCACATCAGCGCCTCTTGCCCCTCAAGTCGAGAAGGTTTGTCATGGACACTCTAATCCTCAAAGTTCTACAGCTGTAACACTGAGAGCATCTTGACTGGCTGCATCACTGCTTGGTATGCCAATAGCACCCCCCTCGATTGCATGGCGCTACAGAGGGTGGTGCGGACAGCCTAGTACATCACTGGGGCTGAGCTCCCTGCCATCCAGGACCTCTATATCAGGCGGTGACTCCTACCACCCAAGCCATAGAATATTTGCCGTGCTGCCACACGGCAAGCGGTACCAGTGCATAAAGTCTGACACCAACTGGCTCCTGAACAGCTTCTATTCCCATGCCATAAGATTGCTAACAAAATGGCTACACGGACTGAGTTGACCTTTTTGTATTTTATTCTTATTTTTCGCACTCTATGCACACTACTGCACACAAGCACTCACTCCATCATTTGCTCACAAACACACATGCACATACATTTATACTGACTCACACCCCCATTCACATCATCATATACCCTGCTGCTACTCTGTTTATCATATATCCTGAGGCCTAGTCACGTTACCCCTATATATACAGTGCCTTGCGAAAGTATTCGGCCCCCTTGAACTTTGCGACCTTTTGCCACATTTCAGGCTTCAAACATAAAGATATAAAACTGTATTTTTTTGTGAAGAATCAACAACAAGTGGGACACAATCATGAAGTGGAACGACATTTATTGGATATTTCAAACTTTTTTAACAAATCAAAAACTGAAAAATTGGGCGTGCAAAATTATTCAGCCCCCTTAACTTAATACTTTGTAGCGCCACCTTTTGCTGCGATTACAGCTGTAAGTCGCTTGGGGTATGTCTCTATCAGTTTTGCACATCGAGAGACCTCCTTCCTCCTTGCAAAACAGCGCGAGCTCAGTGAGGTTGGATGGAGAGCATTTGTGAACAGCAGTTTTCAGTTCTTTCCACAGATTCTCGATTGGATTCAGGTCTGGACTTTGACTTGGCCATTCTAACACCTGGATATGTTTATTTTTGAACCATTCCATTGTAGATTTTGCTTTATGTTTTGGATCATTGTCTTGTTGGAAGACAAATCTCCGTCCCAGTCTCAGGTCTTTTGCAGACTCCATCAGGTTTTCTTCCAGAATGGTCCTGTATTTGGCTCCATCCATCTTCCCATCAATTTTAACCATCTTCCCTGTCCCTGCTGAAGAAAAGCAGGCCCAAACCATGATGCTGCCACCACCATGTTTGACAGTGGGGATGGTGTGTTCAGAGTGATGAGCTGTGTTGCTTTTACGCCAAACATAACATTTTGCATTGTTGCCAAAAAGTTCAATTTTGGTTTCATCTGACCAGAGCACCTTCTTCCACATGTTTGGTGTGTCTCCCAGGTGGCTTGTGGCAAACTTTAAACAACACTTTTTATGGATATCTTTAAGAAATGGCTTTCTTGCCACTCTTCCATAAAGGCCAGATTTGTGCAATATACGACTGATTGTTGTCCTATGGACAGAGTCTCCCACCTCAGCTGTAGATATCTGCAGTTCATCCAGAGAGTGATCATGGGCCTCTTGGCTGCATCTCTGATCAGTCTTCTCCTTGTATGAGCTGAAAGTTTAGAGGGACGGCCAGGTCTTGGTAGATTTGCAGTGGTCTGATACTCCTTCCATTTCAATATTATTGCTTGCACAGTGCTCCTTGGGATGTTTAAAGCTTGGGAAATCTTTTGGTATCCAAATCCGGCTTTAAACCTCTTCACAACAGTATCTAGGACCAGCCTGGTGTGTTCCTTGTTCTTCATGATGCTCTCTGCGCTTTTAACGGACCTCTGAGACTATCACAGTGCAGGTGCATTTATACGGAGACTTGATTACACACAGGTGGATTGTATTTATCATCATTAGTCATTTAGGTCAACATTGGATCATTCAGAGATCCTCACTGAACTTCTGGAGAGAGTTTGCTGCACTGAAAGTAAAGGGGCTGAATAATTTTGCACGCCCAATTTTTCAGTTTTTGATTTGTTAAAAAAGTTTGAAATATCCAATAAATGTCGTTCCACTTCATGATTGTGTCCCACTTGTTGTTGATTCTTCACAAAAAAATACAGTTTTATATCTTTATGTTTGAAGCCTGAAATGTGGCAAAAGGTCGCAAAGTTCAAGGGGGCCGAATACTTTCGCAAGGCACTGTATCTAGCTCTATAGAGCCAATATCCCTACACATTTGTAAATATGGTACTGGAACTGAACCTGCATATATTGTAGTATGCTTGTTTTATCGTGTTCTTTTAATATCTCGTGTTTTGATTCTACCTTATTTTTAGTATTACATAGTTCTTGATAACTGCATTGTTGTGGTTAGAGCTTGCAATAAAGGCATTTCACTATGTTTGTGCATGTGATGTTGAAATGTGAAATTTATGGGCGAGTCCCAATATGCCACAGGGCAAACTGTACTAAAAAGCCACAGGTGGCAGATTGCGCCTTTACGCGCTCCACTCAACATGTGTAGCCTTTCTACAGTGACCAGGACGCTCCGACTCACAGTTCACCACCTCCAGACACTGTCAGTGGCGCAGGACGGCTTTGTGTCTGGTGGTCGGAGGTTCAAATCCGGAGCCAGCAGACACGTTGGACACAATTGGCTGACAACGATAGAAACAACTCCGGGGAAGTACAAAACAATAGACGATCTACGTGGACCTAGTTTGGCCACGACGGTGTATTGGCTGTTCGTGAAGGGATATGCAGATAAGAGCCATGCGATGCAGGTAAAATGAATCCCACAGTGCCTCGCTTATTAATTAATTCTGTATGGCTAACTGCCTACGTGTAGTGAGTGCACGTTATCGAGCGAATTAAGGAATAATGACGTCATTTTTAACGATGTAGACTAAAGCTAAATTCATTTCCCATCACAATTATAATGAATGTGAATTTTAAGAATATTTCGCAAGAGAAAAGTTGTCACTTATTAAACTATCCAGATCATTTTCCATCAATGAATGTCAATGTAACTTGTTTTGACGACAGCTATGATTAAACAAATGTAAAGGGTTGCGCTGATCGAATCTGGTATCAGGTTAAGTATGACACTGAGTCACCGATTTTATGCTATGTATTTTTTATTAGCTAAGTAATAAGTGGTAAATGCAATTTTCGTATATATGGGCTCTCTTTCTCACCTCGCATGGCAAATAGAGAACTGACTTGTTCCTGACAAAGATATTATAATATACTCTTGACAGAAGTAGTTCCTGCTTCCCAGCGGGCCTGTCAGAGTAGAGACTGGGCGTGGTTTAGACTCACCCAGCCTATCGTTGATTGTTGGCACAGAGCTGGTCCCAGCCCCCTGGCGCTCCAGCGGTCAGTCGTTGTAGTTGTGTAGAATATACAGTTATCAGGCACCTGGCTCCTGTTATCTAACAAAAGACCGTTTGTTCTCGCAACACTATGTTCTGAATGTGCCCCTCCAACTCATTGCACAGTTCCTGTCTTTTTCCATCATGAGAAAGGCCCATGGCCCTGAAACTGTTAACAATGTCTCAAGTCAGCTATGTTGCATAACACATACACCCACACAAGCCAACAGCAAATAATATTCCATCACATATGATATGGTAACGGGCTATAGTGTATAACACAGAACCTCACACAAAGCCCGAGGTGTGGTGTATATATCACAAAACCCCGAGGTGCCTTATTGCAATTATAAACTGGTTACCAACGTAATTAGAACACTTATAATTAATTATGCACTGCTCAAAAAAATAAAGGGAACACTTAAACAACACAATGTAACTCCAAGTCAATCACACTTCTGTGAAATCAAACTGTCCACTTAGGAAGCAACACTGATTGACAATAGATTTCACATGCTGTTGTGCAAATGGAATAGACAACAGGTGGAAATTATAGGCATTTAGCAAGACACCCCCAATAAAGGAGTGGTTCTGCAGGTGGTACCACAGACCACTTCTCAGTTCCTTTGCTTCCTGGCTGATGTTTTGGTCACTTTTGAATGCTGGCGGTGCTTTCACTCTAGTGGTAGCATGAGACGGAGTCTACAACCCACACAAGGGGCTCAGGTAGTGCAGCTCATCCAGGATGGCACATCAATGCGAGCTGTGGCAAGAAGCTTTGCTGTGTCTGTCAGCGTAGTGTCCAGAGCATGGAGGCGCTACCAGGAGACAGGCCAGTACATCAGGAGACGCAGAGGAGGCCGTAGGAACCCAGCAGCAGGACCGCTACCTCCGCCTTTGTGCAAGAAGGAGCACTGTAAGAGCCCTGCAAAATGACCTTCAGCAGGCCACAAATGTGCATGTGTCTGCTCAAACGGTCATAAACGGACTCCATGAGGGTGGTATGAGGGCCCGATGTCCACAGGTGGGGGTTGTGCTTACAGGCCAACACCGTGCAGGACGTTTGGCATTTGCCAGAGAACACCAAGATTGGCAAATTCGCCACTGGCGCCCTGTGCTCTTCACAGATGAAAGCAGGTTCACACTGAGCACGTGACAGACGTGACAGAGTCTGGAGACGCCGTGGAGAACGTTCTGCTGCCTGCAACATCCTCCAGCATGACCGGTTTGGCGGTGGGTCAGTCATGGTGTGGGGAGGCATTTCTTTGGGGGGGCCGCACAGCCCTCCATGTGCTCGGCAGAGGTAGCCTGACTGCCATTAGGTACCCGGGTTGAGATCCTCAGACCCCTTGTGAGACCATATGCTGGTGCGGTTGGCCCTGGGTTCCTCCTAATGCAAGACCATGCTAGACCTCATGTTGCTGGAGTGTGTCAGCAGTTCCTGCAAGAGGAAGGCATTGATGCTATGGACTGGCCTGCCCGTTCCCCAGACCTGAATCCAATTGAGCACATCTGGGACATAATGTCTCGCTCCATCCACCAACGCCACATTGCACCACCGACTGTCCAGGAGTTGGCGGATGCTTTAGTCCAGGTCTGGGAGGAGATCCCTCAGGAGACCATCCGCCACCTCATCAGGAGCATGCCCAGGCGTTGTAGGGAGGTCATACAGACACGTGGAGGCCACACACACTACTGAGCCTCATTTTGACTTGTTTTAAGGACATTACATCAAAGTTGGATTAGCCTGTAGTGTGGTTTTCCACTTTAATTTTGAGTGTGACTCCAAATCCAGACCTCCATGGGTTGATAAATTTGATTTCCATTGATACTTTTTGTGTGATTTTGTTGTCAGCACATTCAACTATGTAAAGAAAAAAGTATTTAATAAGAATATTTCATTCATTCAGATCTAGGATGTGTTATTTTAGTGTTCCCTTTATTTTTTTGAGCAGTGTATATTTTTGGGTCATTCCCGTGTTACATGGTCTGACGTTATTTTGTGGCAGATGTAAAGAATACAAACTGTTATAAATGGCCTATTTGCGAGATGTACTTATTTCAATAGGCATAGGCTACTGACTAAAATCTGGGTTTCAATTCAATTTTGACATGGTTTGCTGAGCTGCATGCAGGTAGCCTATAGCCTGATAGGCCAACATCTAATTTCAGGGAAAAGTCCACAATGAAAATGTTTAGAATGATACATTTGCAATAGAGCTGTGACCATGATCACAATTGATAACTGCAGCACTCTCAACCGGTGCGCCCTTTTTCAGTCTCACCTCTACCAATTGAATGAATGTGTACTATTGTTACACAAAAATATGGTATAAGAATACCCTGTACTCATCAAGAAAAAGCACAAACACCAGTACCTGGTTTCCCTTAACTATTGAAATCAAGAAGAAGAAAATAATAATGATGAAATAGACCAGTTTACTGCTGTGCTATGTCACATGTACTGTATCTTTATCAATAAAGACTAGGGTAGGCTAATTTATTTTGTAGATATTCTTAATTGAAATAAAAGATCAAGGTGGCTCTGGAAGTATTCTCAGGGTGATTATTGGGTTGTATAAACATGAGTGCTCCCCCCCACACACAATGCTGGCCTTCAAATTATTTTCTAAAGTCAGGCAAGACTGCCTCTGACAGGCTTGAGCCTGCTGCCTGAGGTTCAGAGAAACAACCCTTCTCTAACTGTGTAGCCTACTAGAAACCAGTTCTTTCAAAAGGGCATAATGCTGTCTTGAACTTACATAGTTGAGTCTAATATAACCGTTACAAATTATCAGTCATTATGAGAAATAGGGCTCACATGCGAGATGTCACTTTGCATAAGAAACCTTCTCTATTTGAAAAATATCCTTTTCTATAATTCTCATTTGCACTTATGAATTTACCATGTTAAATATAACTGTACTTATTTGTTTGTTAAACGTTAGCTCACAGAATTTTCAAGCCTTGTACAACTTTTTTTTACCCCTTCACAAACCATGGGCTGGACCAAACCAAAAGCATAATTGGTAGCAGGGCGATCCAATCATAACATTTGGAATTGAGTAGTACTGTGAAAGCCAGTATATATGGTGGTTAAATCATTTCACATCCATCAAATTTATCATAGCATATTATTGAGGGGGTCAAATTGGCTCTGATATTTGTGAGACCCCCCCCCAAGTTATGCACCTGGCTTCATGGTTGATTTGACTAATTAGGTTAATAAGTAGTTTATATACACTGAACAAAACATTAGGAGGACCTTCCTAATATTGAGTCCACCACCTTCTTCCCTCAAAACAGCCTCAATTTGTTCGGGAATAGACTATAAGGTGTCAAAAGCATTCTACGAGGATGCTGGCCCATATTGACTCCAATGCTTCCCACATTTGGGTCAAGTTGGTGTACATTTCCAGAATCAAAGATCTTCTCTTTTCCCCCAACCCAGGTTGAACACAAGAAACTGTACGGGCCCATCTGGCGCTCGCGGTTCGGCCCGTTTGATGTGGTGAACGTGGCGTCTCCAGAGCTTATATCCCAGGTGATCCGTCAGGAGGGCCGCTACCCAGTCCGGACAGAGCTGCCACACTGGAAGGAGTACCGCGATATGAGGGGACAGGCCTATGGACTCCATGTGGAGTGAGTGGCCGATGAACCACATCAAGGACTATTCCTAGATTGGGTGTAGGAAAGGGTATGGATAATACTTACACCCACTGTTCCCTCAAAAAATGTTGGGGCACTGAGGACATTTTAGTTCTTGTGAGCGGAAACTTTCATGTGAGTAGTGTCGTGTCTTTACTATCATTAACTGAAGACTGATAGTGTCGTGTCTTTACTATCATTAACTGAAGACTGATAGTGTCATGTCTTTACTATCATTAACTGAAGACTGATAGTGTCGTGTCTTTACTATCATTAACTGAAGACTGATAGTGTCGTGTCTTTACTATCATTAACTGAAGACTGATAGTTTTTTTTATCAAAGATTCTCTGTAATTAGTTACTATGCGATCAACTGAATAATCACGTAATTCATTAACTATGAAATCGGGGCACCAAGGAAAAATATTCAGATTACAAAGTTATCATGTCCTAAAATAACTTTTCAGATATTTTATCTGATCAATTAGTCTTCGAATGAATGAATGATTTATTTTACCTCACGTTAGTCTCATTCCAAACGTCGTAAATTGTTGGTTATCTGCACGAACCCAGTCTTCACTATGAGTCATCCATACATCAATTGTCTTAAATAATTGATTTATTACTAACTAAGTAATTCACAGAAATGAACCGACATGGCGGCTTGTTAGACAAAGGGGAAATGGGGGGGGTTGACTAAGAAGTCACTACAGAGTTAATTATAACCATTAAAATGCTAATCCTTTACACATGAACGCTCACTCATTATTATATAAACAGCGTTATGGTAATGTGGCCACACCGTCTCTCTTGAGATTCCCAAGTTGTGACAAATGCACCAGTTTGTAGCTGGATTCTTCACCGATCTTTTACACTTTCTCTGGAACATGAAATTTGTTCGTACCTCAAGTTCTGTTTATTTAATTTTAATTTTATTTATTTTACCTTTATTTAACTAGGCAAGTCAGTTAAGAACAAATTCTTCTTTTCAATGACGGCCTAGGAACAGTGGGTTAACTGCCTGTTCAGGGGCAGAACGACAGATTTGTACCATGTCAGCTCGGGGGTTTGAACTTGCAACCTTCCGGTTACTAGTCCAACACCTTCCGGTTACTAGTCCAACACTCTAACCACTAGGCTACCCTGCCACCCCAAAGGTGGAAGGATTTCCTTTGTCCTCTGTGAAAGTTTACCCTCTCTCTAATACTGTGTCCATGAGGTCTTCTCAGGAATTTACAACCTCTGACCACAGCAGTCTGTCTCTTGAGCTTCCCAAGTTGTGACAAATGCACCAGTTTGTAGCTGGATTCTTCACCGATCTTTTACACTTTCTCTGGAACATGAAATGTGTTCGTACCTCAAGTTCTGTGAGGTGGAAGGATTTCCTTTGTCCTCTGTGAAAGTTTACCCTCTCTCTAATACTGTGTGTCCATGAGGTCTTCTCAGGAATTTACGACCTCTGACCACAGAAGTCTGGTTGTATAAGCAGAGAGCGGGGGATGGTGCTCGCTGTACTCAAAGAGGGCAACGTCATGACAGTAGCTTATATGTGGTATTCAATGCAGGCCTATATTGCATTAGATTTTTAATAGTGTTTTTACATTATGAAACGCTTGATAATAATAATGTTTTACTTGGTCTGTAACACCATGGGCCAAATAGTTGACTGTAAATTGTATTGTATGATGCAAGAAATCACTTTACAAAATAAAATGTATTATTATTACCATACAGAGAATTAGACAAGGTTGGACATTCAAGCATGTCTCAAAATACAACACTGCCCCTTTAATTAAGATGTAAGCTTTTTACCTGATTAGCTTTTCAAAGAGAGTACTCACCCCCCTTGGCATTTGTCCTATTTTGTTGCCTTACAACCTGGAATTAAAATATATATTTTTTTTGGGGGGGGGTTGTATCATTTGATTTACACAACCACCACTTTGAAGATGCAAAATATATTTTGTGAAACAAACAAGAAATAAGACGAAAGAAACAGAACTTGAGCATGCATAACTATTCACCCCCCCCCCCAAGTCAATACTTTGTAGAGCCACCTTTTTTGCAGCAATTGCAAGTCTCTTGGGATATGTCTCTATAAGCTTGGTACATCTAGTCACTGGGATTTTTGCCCATTCTTCAAGGCAAAACTACTCCAGCTCCTTCAAGTTTGATAGGTTCCCGCTGGTGTACAGCAATATTTAAGTCATACCACAGATTCTCAATTGGCTTGAGATCTGGACTTTGACTAGGCCATTCCAAGACGTTTAAATGTTTCCCCTTAAACCACTCAAGTGTTGCTTTTGCAGTATGCTTAGTGACAATGTGCTGCTGGAAGGTGAACCTCTGTCCCAGTCTCAAATATCTGAAACGTTTCAAAAGACAAACAGGTTTCCCTCAAGAATTTCCTTGTATTAACGCCATCCATCATTCCTTCAATTCTGACCAGTTTCCCAGTCCCTGCCGATGAAAACATCCCCACAGCATGATGCTGCCACCGCTATGCTTTACTGGTGTTCTCCGGGGGGGATAGTATTCTCGGGGTGATGAGAGGTGTTGGGTTTGTGCCAGACATAGCGTTTTCCTTGATGGCCAAAAATCAAAATTTTTGTCTCATCTGACCAGAGTACCTTCTTCCATATGTTTGGGGAGTCTCCCACATGCCTTTTGGCGAACACCAAACATGTTTGCTTATTCTTTTCTTTCAGCAATGGCTTTTTTCTGGCTACTCTTCCGTAAAGTCCAGCTCTGTGGAGTGTACGGCTTAAAGTGGTCCTATGGACAGATACTCCAATCTCTGCTGTGGAGCTTTGCAGCTCCTTTGGGGTTATCCTTAGTCTCTTTGTTGCCTCTCTGATTAATGCCCTCCTTGCCTGGTCCATGAGTTTTGGTGGGCGGCCCTCTCTTGGCAGGTTTGTTGAGGTGCCATATTATTTCCATTGTTTAAATAATGGATTTAAATAGTTCTCTGAGGGATGTTCAAAGTTTCTGATGTTTTTTTAGAACCCAACCCTGATCTGTACTTCTCCACAACTTTGTCCCTGACCTGTTTGGAGAGCTCCTTGGTCTTCGTGGTGCCGCTTGCTTGGTGGTGCCCCTTGCTTCGTGGTGTTGCTGGGGCCTTTCAGAACACGTGTGTGTGTGTGCGTGTGTGTATACATACTGAGATCATGTGACACTTAGATTGCACTCAGGTGGACTTTATTTAATTTATTATGTGTCTTCTGAAGGTAATTGGTGCACCATATTTTATTTAGGGGCGTCATAGCAAAGGGTTGTAATGCAAAGAAAATAGGAAAAACGCCAAGGGGGTGAATACTTTTGCAAGGCACTGTATATTTAAGCAATAAGGCACCTCGGGGTTGTGGTATATGGCCAATATACCACAGCTAAGGGATGATCTTATGCACGACACAACATGGAGTGGCTAGATACAGCCTGTCAGAAAAATCAGCATTCAGGGCTCGAACCACCCAGTTCATAATTTTGATACGATCACAGAAAAAAAAAACGTTAATCTATATAGTGCAAACTAATGCGGCGAACTCAAGAAAGTTAGGTCTCTGCATGGCATTTCTTCAGCGCGCCAGTCCTGGAGGAGGTGCGTAGCATAGAGGGAACATTGCTTACACCCTATGCTTCAAAGATACACTACGACTGTTATTGGTAATAAATCATTGCCTTGGGTAAAAGCAATGTTGGTCTGGTTTGAGGAAACCATGGTCCTACAGGTAAACTTGTTTCAGTAGTTCCTCCAACTCAACATTATCCATCTAACCTACAGGTAACTGCCAAAATAAAGGAAATGCCAACATAGTGTCTTACATGGGGCATTGGGCCGCTGCTAGTCGTCAGAAAAGCCTGAATGCGCCTTCGCATAGATTCTACAGGTGTCTGGAACTCTATTGGAGGGATCTGACACCATTATTCCATGAGAATGTAATCGTTTTGTTGATGGTGGTGGAAAGAGCTGTCTCAGACACCGCTCTATAATCTTCCATAAGTGTTCAATTGGGTTGAGATCTAGTGACTGACATACACACTTTAAACCCCCTTCGCCCCATTGAGAATTTCAATTTCAAAAGTCACTGAGATCTCTTCTTCTAGCCACGGTAGCCAAAATAATAGGCAACTGGGCATTTTTAGACATGACCAGAAGCATGTTGGGATGTTCCCCTGCTTAATTAACTCAGGAACCACACCTGTGTGAAAGCAGCTGCTTTCAATATACTTTGTATCCCTCGTTACTGAAGTTTTCTCTTTATTTTGGCCGTGACCTGTAGATATACCTCCACCCCTTTATTCTGAATATCTACTGTAGATTCACTGTCTGTCTCCTCTCCTCTCCTACAGTAAAGGCCTACAGTGGTACCGTATCCGTAGTGTCCTGAATCCAAAGATGCTGAAGCTAGCGGAGGTGTCTGCGTACGCGCCTGTCATCCACCAGGTGGTAGGGGACCTGCTACAGCGTATTGAGAGGCTCCGCCTCCGCAGTCAGGACCACACCACCGTACCAGACCTCACCACAGAGCTCTACAAGTTTGGCTTTGAAGGTGTGATACCATTGGTTCATTCAGTATTTTTTTATGCCCCTTCAGAAACACACACACACACACCCAGTGGGGTTGGAAGCCAGGGTCTGCCACAGTGCCCATAGAGCAGCTTAGGTGCCTTGCTCAGGGGCACAACGGCAGGAGATGGCATCTCGGATACCTAGAATCCCACCAGCTCTGTGTAGTCCTCATTGTTCACTGTGTTCTGTCCATCCCTGCAGGGATCTCTTCCATCCTGTTTGAGACGCGGCTGGGTTGTCTGCAGGAGGAGATCCCTAAGGACACGCTGAAGTTCATCGCTGCAGCCAACGACATGCTAACCCTGTCTGAGACCGTCCTCTTCCTCCCGCTCTGGACACGCAACGTCTTGCCCTTCTGGAAACGATTTATCCAAGCCTGGGACGACCTGGTGAATGTAGGTATGTTTGCAAATAATGTCAGGGGCTCCTTCTATTGAGCGACAAGCGGACTTAAATGTGTAGGTGGAAAGTAGACATGGTAGGTTCGACCTCCACAATGCAAGCATATGGTTGTTTCTATTGCCCTGTCAATTGCACGTCAGCCGCTAAGCACCGTTGAGAAGTGTCGGAAATCGCAGACCTATGTGGGAACTTTGTTAATGTGGGAGGCAACCCGTCTGCCTAGGGAGACTAACTGTTGAGCTATGTTCACTATTGAGACTCATTTTGTGTGTGTTTGTGTGCGTCCCCTGCATGAACGTGTGTGTTCAATGTATTTCTACATAAACCCTCAGCTCAGGGTCTGATTGACCAGAAGTTGGCGCAGATGGATGCCCAGGTGCTTGCTGGGAAGAAGTTGGACGGGATGTATCTCACCTACCTGCTGTCCTGTGATAAACTGACCCTGGGAGAGGTGTACATCAGCATCACAGAGCTGTTGCTGGGCGGAGTGGACACGGTGAGAGGAGAGGGTCATGGGATGTCATACAGAGAGGAGGGTGGTGCCATACACAACAGCAGGTTCACGTTCAATAGGGTACACCGTAAACAAACCTTTTGAAACAGAAAATGAACATGTGAATTTCTCATTGGCAAAATGCTATTATTTCCTCTATATTTCAGTGTTTTCTTCTGTTTTGTGACTGCTGGACACGTCCTAGGGAATGGGTGGAGGTGTATTTTGGCTTTAAGATTACATGATTCTGCCCAGGCCATAAATACTGAGACCATTTCCTTTAGTTTGTTGACATATATATTTGCAGTGGGTACAAAATGTAGTCGTACACAAACGTACACAAACGCATGTAACCACAGACATACACACATTAACCATACAAACACAGCAGGACCTGCCTGACTGCATTCCCTGGTGCAGTCTGGGCTTGTCTTTGTCAAGAGCCACTTGCTGCTATCTGGGATCTGTTGCGGAGTAAAACGCAAGCCTCGCTCTATTTATTCCACCTTTTATGTAACGTCATCAAGATAAAAATGTGTTTTGCTCACTGGAAATCAGTGTTTTCACTTTTATTCAATGGCTAGATGTCACTTGAAAGGATCTAATGTTCCAAAGTCATTTCCTCAGCTGCTTTAATGATGAATTGATATCAATAAATGTTGATGATCACTTGATAACTAGTCTCTGATACAGCCTCCACCTCCCTCAACTTTTTTTACTTAAAAAAAAAAAACATCTGCATTTTAATTGTCCAAGTCAAATTTCCCCGCAGGGACAATAAAGTTGAACTGATATATACTGAACAAAAATGTAAACGCAACAATTTCAAAGATTTTACTAAGTTACAGTTCATTTAAGGAAATGAGTCAATTGAAATGGATTAATTAGGCCCTAACCTATGGATTTCACATGACTGGGAATACAGATATGCATCTGTTGGTCACAGATACCTTAAAAGAAAAAGTAGGGCCTGCCGAGTGGCACAGCTGTCTAAGGCACTGCAGTGCTTGAGGCGTCACTACAGATCCAGGTTCGATCCCGGACTGTGTCGCAGCCGGCCGCGACTGGGAGACCCATGAGGCAACGCATAATTGTCCCAGCGTCTTCCGGGTTAGGGGAGGGCGCATGTACTCTGACACGGTCACCAGTTGTACGGTGTTTCCTCCGACACATTGGTGCGGCTGGTTTCCGGGTTAAGCGAGCAGTGTATCAAGAAGCAGTGCGGCTTGGCAGGGTCGTGTTTCGGAGGACGCGTGGCTCTCAGCCTTCACCTCACCCGAGTCCGTATGGGAGTTGCAGCGATGGGACAAGACTGCAACTACCAATTGGGGTAAAAATAATAATAAAATGAGAGAAAAGCTGGGGCATGTATCAGAAAACCAGTCAGTATCTGGTGTGACCACCATTTGCCTCATGCAGCGCGACATCTCTTTCACATAGAGTCGATCAGGCTGTTGGTTGTGGCATCTTACTCCTCTTCAATGGCTGTGCAAATTTGCTGGATATGGGCGGAACTGGAACACGCTGTCGTACACATCGATCCAGATTATCCCAAACATGCTCAAATGGGTAACATGTCTGGTGAGTATGCAAGCCATGGAAGAACTGGGACATTTTCAGCTCCCGGGAATTGTGTACAGATCCTTGCGATATGGGGGAGTGCATTATCATGCTGAAACATGAGGTGATGGCAGCGGATGAATGGCATGACAATGGACCTCAGGATCTCATCACGGTATCTCTGAGATTTCAAATTGCCATTGCTAAAATGCAATTGGTTCGTTGTCCGTAGCTTATGCCTGCCTATACCATAACCCCACCGCCACCATGGGGCACTCTGGTTACAATGTCGACATCATCAAACCGCTTGCCCACACGATGCCATACACGTGGTCTGCGGTTTGGAGGCCGGTTGGAAGTACTGCCAAAATCTCTAAAACAACATTGGATGTGGCTTATGGTAGAGTAATGAACATTCAATTCTCTGACTACAGCTCTGGTGGACATTCCTGCTATCAGCATACCAATTGCACGCTCCTTCAAAAATTGAGACATCTGTGGCAGTGTGACAAAACTGCACATTTTAGAAAAGGTGCACCTGTGTAATGGTCATGCTTTTTAATCGGCTTCTTTTTTTATTTTATTTTACCCCCTTGTCTCCCCGGGCCCGTGAGAGATGAAGGTCGAAAGCCATGCGTCCTCCAAAACACAACCCAACCAAGCCGCACTGCTTCTTAACACAGCGTGCATCCAACCCGGAAGCCAGCCGCACCTATGTGTCGGAGGAAACACCGTGCACCTGGCGACCTGGTTAGCGTGCAGGAGTCGCTAGTGCGCAATGAGACAAGGATATCCCTGCCGGTCAAACCCTCCCTAACCCAGATGACGCTAGGCCAATTGTGCGTCTGGTGGCACAGCTAGCACTGCGATGCAGTGCCCTAGAACACTGCGCCACCCGGGAGGCCTTTAATCGGCTTCTTGATGTGCCACACTTGTCAGGTGTATGGATTATCTCGGCAAAGGAGAAATGCTCACTAACAATTGTGCACAACATTTGAGAGAAATAAGCTTTTTGTGAGTGGACAATTTCTGGGATCTTTTATTTCAGTTCATGAAACATGGGACCAACACTTTACATGTTGTGTTTTTTTATATTTTTGTTCCGTATATATCATATCACTTCACCCTAAATAAACCCCTCTTTCTTTCTATCGTCCTTCTCCTTTCGCCTCAGACGTCCAACACCTTGTCGTGGGCATTGTACCAGTTGGCCCGCGACGCCGCTTCTCAGGACAGACTGTACCGTGAGATCATGTCCGTGTGTCCGGGAAGACAGCAGCCCAGATCAGAGGACCTGAGCAGGATGCCCTACCTGAAGGCTGTCATCAAGGAGACTCTGAGGTGAACATACACGTAGGCACGGGTGCACGTACACGTACACACATCCAGGTTCTGAGGTGAACACACACACGTAGGCACGGATGCATGTACACGTACACACATCCAGGTTCTGAGGTGAACACACACACGTAGGCACGGGTGCATGTACACGTACACACATCCAGGTTCTAAGGTGAACACACACACACGCGAGCGCACCAAGAACAGCAACCTGCAATTGGCCTCTTGTTTTGAGCATGCTTGGTCAAAGAGAGATTGTGTGCGTGCATGTGCTTGCATTTCCCTTTCCCTAATTATACTGATGATGATAATGACTGATAAATGAGTGCAGAGGGTCAAGGTATGGGACATGCTTTTTGGACAGTGTATATAAGGGGGGGGGGGGGGGGCGGCAGTGTGCTTATATAACCTGAACGGTGTGTTCAAATGTTGTAAAGAACAGGTGTAAACTAACAGTGAAATGCTTACGGGTCCTTCCCAACAATGCAGAATACAATATATAATATTTTTAATAATAATAATAAATAAAAGACATTAACACAAGGAATAAATACACAATAAGTCATGTTTACTTGGCTATATACACAAGGTATCAATACTTAGTCGATGTGCCGATATATGAGGTAATTGAGGTAGATATGCACATATTGGTAGGGGTAAAGTGACTAGGCAACAGGATAGGATAGACAGAAGCAGCAGCGTATGTAATGTGTGTGTGTGTGGCAAATGTGTACCTGTTTTATCTGTGGTTGAGTGTGTCAAGAGAATTTAGTTCTCGTGTTCATTAACCAATATGATATATGCCTTTTCGCTTGACATCATGGAAAATCTAAAGAAATCAGCCAAGAAAATGTTGACCTCCACAAGTCTGGAAATTGCTCCCAAGGATGAACCAAAACACCTGAAGGTACCACATTTATCTGTACAAACAATAGTAAGCAAGTATAAACAGCATGGGACCACGCAGACGTCATACCGCTCAGGAAGGAGACACGTTCTGTCTCCTAGAGATGAACGTACTTTGGTGCGAAAAGTACAAATCAATCCCAGAACAACAGCAAAGGACCTTGTGAAGATGCTGGAAGAAACAGTAAAATTTGTCCTTCATCGACATAACCTGAAAGGCCACTCAGCAAGGAAGAAGCCACTGCTCCAAAACCTCCATAAAAAAGCCAGACTACGGTTTGCAACTGCACATGGGGACAAAGATCGTACTTTTTGGAGAAATGTCTTCTGGTCTGATAAAACAAAAATAGAACTGTTTGGCCATATTGACCATCGTTATGTTGGAGGAAAAAGGGGGAGGCTTGCAAGCCGAAGAACACCATCCCACCCGTGAAGCTCAGGGTTGGCATCATGTTGTGGGGGTGCTTCACAAAATAGATGGCATCATGAGGGAGGAAAATTATGTGGATATATTGAAGCAACATCTCAAGACATCAGTCAGGAAGTTAAAGCTTGGTCGTAAATGGGTCTTCCAAATGGACAATGACCCCAAGCATACTTCCAAAGTTGTGGCAAAATGGCTTAAGGACAACAAAGTCAAGGTATTGGAGTGACCATCACAAAGCCCTGACCTCAATCCTATAGAAAATTTGTGGGCAGAACTGAAAAAGCGTGTGCGAGCAAGGAGGCCTACAAACCTGACTCAGTTACACCAGCTCTGTCAGGAGGAATGGGCCAAAATTCACCCAACTTATTGTGGGAAGCTTGTGGAAGGCTACCTGAAACATTTGACCCAGGTTAAACAATTTAAAGGCAATGCTATCAAACACTAATTGAGTGTATGTAAACTTCTGACCCACTGGGAATGTGATGAAAGAAATAAAAGCTGTAATAAATAACTATTATTTTCACATTCTTAAAATAAAGTGGTGATCCTAAGTGACCTAAGACACATACTTTTTACTCTGATTAAATGTCAGGAATTGTGAAAAACTGAGTTTAAATGTATTTGGCTAAGGTGTATGTAAACTTCCGACTTCAACTGTATACGGTTAACTATTAACTAGAAGCTGTTCAGGAGCCTTTTGCTCCCAGACTTAGTGCTCCGGTACCGTTTGCTGTGCGGTAGCAGAGAGAACAGTTGATGATTTGGGTGGCTGGAGTCTTTGACAATTTTTAGGGCATTCCTCTGACACCAGCTAGTATGGAAATCCTGAATGACAGGCTTATAGAAAGAAATTGGCCTCCTCCACCTCTTCCTATATGGTCATAGCCATTTCTCCCTTGTGTCCTTCATTTTCTAATGATTCAAATGCTCAATAACAGCATCTAGGTCAGAATCACAACCTGCCATTGCCAACGCTCTCTGGTGTTTAGGTGTATTAAAACTTTACCAAATACCAATGCTAAGTACCTTAGTACCTTACTGAACATTCCTAGCCACACAAAGGTTTATTTAAGGCAGTCCTACAGAGGCTCCCATGTTGCTGAAGCTGTTCTCTCTGCAGGATGTACCCTGTAGTTCCAGGGAATGGCCGTCTAACCGTAGACAATGACGTTGTTGTGGACAACTACTGGTTCCCAAAGAAGGTAGGGGCAGGCGATGACGAGAGAAAGATAAACACCCCTCTCTTTCACCTTTGTCAATACTTAAGATTTTTTTTTTTGTCCCCGAAGGATGTGATATAATTTCCATGAAATTCTGTCACTCTCTTTACTTCCTATACATCTACTTCTTCCTATTCCCCTCTCCCAGACCCAGTTCCATCTGTGTCACTATGCTGCCAGTCATGACGAGGGGGAGTTTGTGGATGCAGAGTGTTTCAGGCCTGAGCGTTGGCTGCGAGGGGACCCAGAGTCGTACCAACACCACCCCTACAGCTCTATACCCTTCGGGGTGGGCGTGAGAGCCTGTGTGGGCAAGAGAGTGGCAGAGCTAGAGATGTACTTTGCCCTCTCCAGGGTGAATAAGAGAAGTATTTCATTGAGATTTTCAAGGAAGTATTGAGTAATAAAAAGCCATCAGTGCCAAAATGATGTTACCAGACGGTTGAAGGTGATTGTTGTTGGATGATTTTGTCCATCATCTGTGGTGATTGGCTAATGTTAAGTCCCCAGAAGCAATCGGAGAGAGTGTGGGAACTTAAGTGTGCAACACTTACTACAGGGGTGACAAACCCCATTTTTATGAGCTGCGCAATATTCTGCTTTTACTACCCCAGTTGGCAAAATTTGGCATGGGATATTATAAAATACTTAATTTTATGGTTGTAAACTGATTCTCTGGCTAGAGAGACGTCAGACAACCAGGTGGCCCATTAACACTAAACCCTTGACCTTGAACTCTTGTCGCCCCGCTACAGCTGATGCAGCATTATGAGATCCAGCCAGAGGATGGGGCCCCAACCACAGAGCCCAAGACTAGAACACTGCTCATCCCGTCCAAACCCATCAACCTGCGCTTCCTACCCCGAGCCTGAGGAGGGTGCCAGGGAGTTATAGAAAGGGATTGACAGGAGGGCCTGGTGTTGTGCTGTGATGTGGTAACCTCCAGTCCCCTAGATCCCCTTAAACATAGCCGCAGGAAGTAGTTTGGGTGGGGGGCGATGCTGAAAAATAAAGTTTGCTCGTGCTACAGATGGCTATATCGGTCCGCTAATACAGGACTATTAAAGGCCCAGTATTATACTTTTGTGAAAAAACATTTTCTAAATATATATAGATTTTTTTTTATGCTGATTTTTCAGCACCCCTATTTCCTGTGGCTATGCCCTCAAATCAAATCTGATTCATATCAGGCATATCAGAGGTGGGGCGGCAGGGTAGCATAGTGGTTAGAGCGTTGGACTAGTAACCGGAAGGTTGCAAGTTCATATCCCTGAGCTGACAAGGTACAAATCTGTTATTCTGCCCCTGAACAGGCAGTTAACCCACTGTTCCTAGGCCGTCATTGAAAATAAGAATTTGTTCTTAACTAAAAACTTTGTTCTGTTGACCTTTACTACGACACCAATACTTACTGCCACTTAATAAATGCACATTGGTGTTGAGGAGAAATGTATCACTGTTTGTGTGTGAAGGGCATTATAAAATCATTAGATGCTAATACACTTTGAATATTTGTCTAGGGTATTGGCCATCAACCTTTTACTGCATTAAAAGTCTCTATGAAATGTGAACTTATGTGCCCACATTGTTTTCCTATGTCCTATATTAGCATATAACAAGTGCTGGAAACTCTGTGGTCCATACACAGATTAAAAGATGGATTGTTATTTACGTTAAATATTAGTTTGTATTGATGTTATTTATTAGGTTTAACTAAAGGGGAAAAGTAAGTTGTGTTAAATACAGTAGGTTGCAACTTGAAATATAGATTTGTTAATAATATAACATAACAGTTGGCGTTGAATCATATATTTGGTTTCAACCAATTTCGTTTTTATTTTATTTATTTAGAACATAACTAATTTACTTGTAACTTGTTGAAGCATATCTTTTTTTACAGTACAGGCCACATAGGCACCAATTCCTATCGGCAGTTTTATGGATGATTAGGCCTACATTTTACATCTCACATGTGGGCTATATTATAGGCCCATAGCCAACCTAGACATATTTATTAAGTAGCCTATATGGACCACAGCTACGTAAAGGCAACTCCGAACACTGGTGGTATTAAGTTGATGTTTAGAATAGTTCAACAAAAAAAGTGTATGCAGAACATCTCACATGGGTCGGGCCCACTGTCCTCCATATTTTGTCCTCGAGCGCTTCCTCCCTCTTATCCTCATCCATCCAGCCCTGCACTTTTCCCTAGAATGGTATGCCCCAGAATGGTATGCCCCGGCATGAGCCTATTGATGCGATATGTCTCCTCCGTACCCTCTGCTAGCTCATTATTATTCTTGTCCGCACTCTGCAAAGCCTCGAATGTGGATTGGACGAAAATGTAGGGTACATCTCTAAGATGATGCTATACAAGTATAGTATATGTTGTATAAATGTCGACTAGTCACTGTATATTTTTGAATTAGGCTACAGTTGCCTTGTGTGCCTGGCTACGTTGGATTAACTGGAGAAGCTAGGATCATCGGTCGCGCCCTTGTGGGCTTTGACTTGTCTATCATATTCACAGGGAGTGAGTATCAAAATGAGGGACGCCGAAGGAGTCGTTTTTGGACAAGATGCGGACAGAATGGTTGGGGCAGTGCTTCGTAGGATGCTGAGGCTTTTCGATGGTGAGTTGCCGCAGACGGGTCGCCTCTTTATTTGTTCATCATAGGAACCATTCGAGTGGACATTCCATGCCGCGGGCATCCCAGGCCGAACCATTTCCCACTGGACTAGCTACTCAATGGCAATTGGTTCGGTCGCTAATTTCAAATGAAAGATGTTGCATTATTTGATCCTACGGAATGGTTGTTTACGTCTAATTAATTAGGTCAGACCTCTACAAGTCCGACGGCACTATAGCATCAATTCCATCATCATTTAATTCCTGCATTGTCCATGTTGTCCACAAAGCACAAGTGTGCAAAGATTCCATTCCAGTCAATGGTGCTTCAATCACGGGGTCATTGTCCGTTACATTACAATACAAATGTGGTGTAGACGCTTTGGGAAGTCAACCTAGCATAATCTATTATAAAGCGCAAACCAGGGAAATGCCACCGCCATACATCCAGTCTAAATAGATAGGTAGGCTGAGCCTCTGGAGGTGTGAGTGACTGACTGGGTTTCAGCCTGACTGGGTTTCAATGGGCTATTCCAATGCTGTGGAATAGCCCACTGAGCTAAACGCCTAGGCTATTAGCTCAGGGAAACAACGTCGTTAGTTCTCACTGGTGTGTTGTGGAAAGAAAGCGTCCAGTTGTCATTGAGTCACAGGGTAAACACGTTGAAGATAATACTACCTGCTCTGTCGCCTAACAGACAGGATATCACTGTATGGCTGTCTGTGTGTTTTATTCTAGTGAGGGAGTCGATCTGTCAGCCCCACAGCCTTCACGCCGTGAGGTTTTCCTTAGCCTGTTGGTGGTGCACACTGCTTTGAATGATCCTAGAGGAAAAACAAGACAGCATCTTGAGCCTTGTTGACAACAATCTGGCGTCTGTGTCTCTCTCGTTTCATATCTCTCGCTCTTTCTTAGCCGATCTCGCTCTCTCTTTCTGATCTCGCTCTCTCTTTCTATCTCTCTCCATATTTCTCATGTTTTGTGTAGATTCTGTCTCCTAGTGTGAACATCTGTCTTCCAGAGAAATCGCAGGCTATGATAACACATGGAACGGTGTGTGTGTGCGTGAGTACACGTGTTTGTCAGTGGAGGAGATTGAGTGGCACGTTTGCCCATTGATTTCCATGGCAGCAGTGGAACAGCCGTGCCCTGAAAACAAACCTGCCCCGACACTGATCCAATTGGAAATTCCAACCCCTTCAATTCCAACCCCTTCTCAGAACAGGCCAGGCAGCACCAGTCAATGTCAATAGACCTACATAGGAACAAAGCACTGTGGCTGAGTGACCATCTAATTAGCGCTGTCTGTCTGTCCTCATCGTGACCTTTTATTGGCATCCTAACTGTCATGTCGACCAATGGAAGCATTGTTCTTTTGACAGCAAAAACAAGTCTAATTGCATGGGATTTATTCCATTAATGAATCACTGCGTTGATTGAATTTCACGATAGCTCCACTGAGAGTTCATGAAGACGATTGATTGATTCACGACAGAGGTCGTTGCTGTGTTGTTATTTGACAGTGTTAGTTTAGAGGTCAGGGTCATATGAGTGTGCAGCCTGAATTCAGGAACTGAAAAGCAGAAGTCTTTCCTAGACATGCACACAAACGTCGTATTGCTTATCAGACAGGTGTTTGGTTTTACATTCTGAAAACCTCTCCTTCTGTGAGGGACCTTTTTGTACACAGATTTATGGAGATGAAGGAATTTGTTTTAATTATGGAGATGAGCGTAGCTATGATGTTCTAATCCCATGTCCTGATGAGATTGTTGCGTGAAATGACTTAATTCGGAGAGAGAGAGAGAGATGCCTTTATTGCCTCCTGTGTGTGGTCGAATGATGGCTAAGTGTCAGGCTGCCAGTAGTTTAAGTGCACGACTTCCTCTCATTCCCTTCCCATCATCGCCTCTGAATTCGAGGAACAAATCATCCAGTCATGCATTTCAAACCATTGCGAAGAGAAGAGACGAGGAGAGGAAACACACGTTTGAGAGTATAGAGGGATGAGGATGTGGCGAGCTGAATCATCATGCCGCAAGATACCGTTCCTGAATGATCAAGGGTGGGATGTTTTTTGGGATATTATCGAACTCCTTCCTCGGGGTGCACAGGGAGAGAGTGGCGTAGGGGGAAGTGTCGTGAACACCGAGGGGCCTACACTGCAGGAGCGTCTTGAAGACAGTGTGGAGACGGGAGGCTTTGTTGGTCAACTGTCCCAGTTATGTAACAATGACGACGCGAGGTAAAGACTAATAACAGTGTTCACACTCGAGGCGAGAGACATGGAGGAGGAAGAACAGAGAGAACGTAGAGACGTGATAAGAGATGGGGGGGATGGGATGCACACGTACGAAGGAGTGATGGCAGAAGACGCAAGGTGGTGGGATACAGACCGAGATGGAGAGAGCGAATAAGGGAAAGGGAGGTGAATTGAGGAGAGGTGTAGCGTGTATGCACGAGGGCTGTGAATGAGGTGGAATTGTAATAGCATTCATCCAGTCCTCTGCTGTCCTTCCCCCTGGCTACAGATAGCAGGTCCCAATCACATTATCTGTCTACATTCAGAACACACACACACACACACACCAGACTGACACAGACTGGGACTAACCCGAATCATAAGTATGAAGAGCACAAACAGTAATATGCTGGATTTAGTTTTACAACTGCCTAAGGTCTAGCCCTTGTTTCTGGACCTTAATCATTTGGCCTCGTGAACAGATACAGGTGAGTCGATTCAATTAGAAGAGTCAGTAGAGCGAGAGAATCTTTTCTATGTGAATAATAAAACCACTGCAAGTCACCTCTAGGTCCACACACAGAAGGAATTCAACTCGCTTAGATTCCCACCAGACTGCCTGGGTCTCTTTGAGAGATAAGTTAAGTGGTCTGTTCAGTTCATTAACGACTCCAAAGGAACTCCATCCCAGAGAGAGTGTAGGAGCTGCAGCCTCCGCAGTCTGCTGGGGGAAACAATTGGTAGCATTCATGGCCATGTCCTCTGACACACAAAGCTCTCATAGATAAACCCATCGCTCTCTCTATCTGCCCCCGGATCCACCCCACCACCACCACCACCCCCTTTTATGGGCAGAATGAAGAGATTTCTAGTCCATCCAGTCTGATGGGTTAGCTGACCCATTGATGAGAGCCAGTTGGGTTTACGTGACAGTTGCTGTCACTATGCCATTATCTGCTATACCAGGCAGGATTTACTGAAGTAAGATCCTATATACACTGCTCAAAAAAATAAAGGGAACACTAAAATAATACATCCTAGATCTGAATGAATGAAATATTCTTATTAAATACTTTTTTCTTTACATAGTTGAATGTGCTGACAACAAAATCACACAAAAATTATCAATGGAAATCAAATTTATCAACCCATGGAGGTCTGGATTTGGAGTCACACTCAAAATTAAAGTGGAAAACCACACTACAGGCTGATCCAACTTTGATGTAATGTCCTTAAAACAAGTCAAAATGAGGCTCAGTAGTGTGTGTGGCCTCCACGTGCCTGTATGACCTCCCTACAACGCCTGGGCATGCTCCTGATGAGGTGGTGGATGGTCACCTGAGGGATCTCCTCCCAGACATGGACTAAAGCATCCGCCAACTCCTGGACAGTCTGTGGTGCAACGTGGCGTTTGTGGATGGAGCGAGACATGATGTCCCAGATGTGCTCAATTGGATTCAGGTCTGGGGAATGGGCGGGCCAGTCCATAGCATCAATGCCTTTCTCTTGCAGGAACTGCTGACACACTCCAGCCACATGAGGTCTAGCATTGTCTTGCATTAGGAGGAACCCAGGGCCAACTGCACCAGCATATGGTCTCACAAGGGGTCTGAGGATCTCATCTCGGGACCCAATGGCAGTCAGGCTACCTCTGGCGAGCACATGGAGGGCTGTGTGGCCCCCCCAAAGAAATGTCACCCCACACCATGACTGACCCACCGCCAAACCGGTCATGCTGGAGGATGTTGCAGGCAGCAGAACGTTTTCCACGGCGTCTCCAGACTCTGTCAGGGCTTTCACGTGCTCATTGTGAACCTGCTTTCATCTGTGAAGAGCACAGGGCGCCAGTGGCAAATTTGCCAATCTTGGTGTTCTCTGGCAAATGCCAAACGTCCTGCACGGTGTTGGGCTGTAAGCACAACCCCCACCTGTGGACGTCGGGCCCTCATACCACCCTCATGGAGTCTGTTTCTGACCGTTTGAGCAGACACATGCACATTTGTGGCCTGCTGGAGGTCATTTTGCAGGGCTCTGGCAGTGCTCCTCCTGCTCCTCCTTGCACAAAGACGGAGGTAGCGGTCCTGCTGCTGGGTTGTTGCCCTCCTACGGCCTCCTACACGTCTCCTGATGTACTGGCCTGTCTCCTGGTAGCGCCTCCGTGCTCTGGACACTACGCTGACAGACACAGCAAACCTTCTTGCCACAGCTCGCATTGATGTGCCATCCTGGATGAGCTGCACTACCTGAGCCACTTGTGTGGGTTGTAGACTCCGTCTCATGCTACCACTAGAGTGAAAGCACCGCCAGCATTCAAAAATGACCAAAACATCAGCCAGGAAGCATAGGAACTGAGAAGTGGTCTGTGGTCCCCACCTGCAGAACCACTCCTTTATTGGGGGTGTCTTGCTAAATGCCTATAATTTCCACCTGTTGTCTATTCCATTTGCACAACAGCATGTGAAATTTATTGTCAATCAGTGTTGCTTCCTAAGTGGACAGTTAGATTTCACAGAAGTGTGATTGACTTGGAGTTACATTGTGTTGTTTAAGTGTTCCCTTTATTTTTTTGAGCAGTGTATTTTGCCCATTATGTGCCACCTTTGGGCCACCGACTAACCAGGTGATCCCAAGGCCAGACATCCTCGTCTAACCCAGGTCCACACCACTCTGCCTGGGCCTTCACGGAGAAGCTCCGCCTGGTCCTAGTATCAAAACCAGAGCCGGAGGACAAATAAATAGGCCAACAACGAGCCTGAAGTGGCCAAGTCTAACACCATGTCTCCTTTCTCTGGTAGAATTTGACATTTTAGTTGAATCACTATCTACTGCCCCCTCAAGTGTTTCTCATTGTCCCTATGGTGCCCCGACACAGCAGCCCGGCTCCTACGGGACTGTGTGTGGGGGAAACATGAGATACTCTCACCGTGCCCTCTCTATGGTGTTGACATACACACCAATGATCTTTCTTGCCACCATAGCTGTCCTAGTTACCACGGCGGCACAGCCTGTCGCGTTTCCACAGCGACCACAGTCAGTCAGACATCAGTGATGGATATTGATCGATATTGATTGATGTGCGGGCGGCTTTAGAGGTTCAGGGTTGAATTGAACAGCTATATTGATTGATAACTGTCACTGTTATCGCCGCTAAACCCTTGTGTCCAATTCCACGAGTTGTAGCTCTTCGTCGGAAAGTGTCTCTGATAGGAAGTGTGCAATCTAAATCTGTGAGCTTGGTCTGTCCCACACACCTCACGGAATTCTCACAGTAGTTCATTGGCCTTCCTTCAGTTACGTGGGCATCATACATTCATCCTAGCCTGGCTGGTCCCAGATCTGTTTCTGCTCTTGCCAACTCCTTTGGTGTCATTGTTATGCCAAACATGTTTGGCATAACAATTCCATAAGGAGTTGGCAAAAGAGCAGAAACAGATCTGGGACCAGCCAGGCTTCATTGATCTCAAAATGTTCTACATAACCTCGTGTCTGCTGCACTAGGTTGTGCCCTTAATTCAATTGGGGAGAGAACAAGTGATAAGACCCGCGAACCCAAAGATATCTGTAGCTACCGATTTAAGGGAAGGGAAAGACCGAGGAAAGGAGAGAATGGAATGATGCAATCTTACTTGATCAGACTACTGATTATGAAGTTGATGAAGGAGGAGATCGGAAGCAAAAAAAGGAACGTAACCGGCAACACAGTTTGTATCTGTGGGATTGGACACATATAGTTACACCCGATGGAAGAAATAGAATGTGAAAGTGTATATTTCCTGAAGAAAATGTGCGCTTGCTTCATTGTATTTTTTGAAAAGCACACTAAATTGTCCTCCTAGCACCAAAATAGTGCGAGAACATCTGGGCGACCCTATGAAGACATTTAGTAGCAGCGACAGACCAGATCCCACAGCAGCAGTAACACAGTGGGAAAAAATCTGATGAAGTCTATAAAAGACATTTAGTAGCAGCGACAGACCAGATCCCACAGCAGCAGTAACACAGTGGGAAAACATCTGATGAAGTCTATAAAAGACATTTAGTAGCAGCGACAGGCTAAAGCCCACAGCAGCAGTAACACAGTGAGTAATGCATTATGAAGTGGTTATGTAAGCATACACTGGGGAATGGGGAGCCCATTGGTTAGATCTTGCCTTCTATCTTTTTTTCTTTCTTTTTCTTGTTCTCCTTTTTCACTCTTATTCACCCTTTCTTTTCTTTCTTCTGTGTAGTCTCAGGTCTCATTCATGTAATTCACTTCCTGCTCTCACCCCATGTTCTTGGGAAATGCTACAAAGGGACATAGAGTGTATGCGGGGTCGTACATATGAGAGTTATGCTATATGGCTCCCTAAGACACTGCATCTCAGTGCAACAGCCCCCGGTTTTGAATCCAGGCTGTGTCACATCCGGCTGTGATTGGGAGTCCCACAGGGCTGCGCACAATTGGCCCAGCGTCGTCCGGGTTTGGCCGGGAGGTTAGGCCATCATTGTAAATAACAATGTGTTCTTTACTGACTCGCCTAGTTTAAATAAAAAGTTAAATATGGTTGGCATTGGAAGCCAAGCCTGTGCTGGGTATCACATGTGTCACAGCTATTGCTGTTGCCCACTCACCACAGTGGGATGATCATACACGGTGACATGTCCACTGGTGTTCTTCTCACGACACTGTGTAATTGTGAGAAAGAGAGAGACTGTCATCTGTAGTGACACGTTTGTATTGACAAGAACACTGAGATGACTAAATGGGTTAGTGCAATCTGCTAATGGAGGCAGCCACACACACACACACACACATATCCCTCTCCCTCCAACACACACAACCCCCCCCACACCAAGGTACATACTGTTCTTAAACATATACCAAAAGGTGTCTGTGGAGCCGTAGGAGGATGAGTATTATATTATGTCTGCGTACTAAACGGCACTCTTCTCTATTTAGTGCACTGGGTTCAGGTCAAAAGAAGTGCAGTATATTGGGAATAGAGTGCCATTTGGGATGCAACCGATGTCCTGCTGGTTGTGTGTGGGGAGACTAGAGCGAGTCCAGTTCCTGTATGGTGGGTTGTGGCTAGTCACCAGTCAGCACATCACCTCCAGACTGCACTGCCAGGCTGTAGCACGACAACAGCTTTACAGGAAGAGGAGGAGGCTTGAGTGGGCAGTGTGGGGTGGGGGGGGTCCGGACTCTGTGTGTCAGCATATCTCCAGTCATTCACTGGGCTACTTATTTGGTACACGCTTTGGCTAGGTGTCAGTCACGACGACTGTGGCACAGACGCAGAAATACAGTCACCCACATACAATGATCAGTACTGAATGGTGTATCTAAATGACTGACGGAAGACTGTTAGAATTCTCACCCCCATTGTTAGTCAGCCCTCTTTTTGAAGGCTTTGATGACATTTATACAGAAGCACTGACATTCCCATCCTAAACATACAGTCAGTCACTACACTGTGGTGCCACACATCAGTCAATCAATCAAATGTATTTATAAAGCCCCTTTTTACATCAGCCGATGTACAGAAACCCAGCCTAAAACCCCAAACAGCAAGCAATGCAGGTGTAGAAGCAGCTAAGAGCAACTCTCTCAGAGAGTACCTATAGAGATTGGTCCTGTTCGTGAATGAGGCTTATGAGCGTTGCAGACACACACACACGCACATACAGTCAAACATATTCTTCTCCATGTTGCTAAGAGCTGAGGCACTCAGCAAGATGATCTGGGGCTGAGTAAAGCCATGGCTTCCTGTCCCTCCTCGCCCCTCTCTTTGCCCTCTCTTCCCCACCCCACTAGAATCAATCCGAAATGGCAGGGCTATTATACTGAGAGATCCCACCCCTTTCACTGTCATCCCTCTGTACAGACACACACACACACACACACATATATATATATATATATATATATATATATATATATATATATATAGTACCAGTCAAAAGTTTGGACACTTACTCATTCCAGGGTTTTTCTTTATTTTTACTATTTTCTACATTGCAGAAAAATAGTGAGGACATCAAAACTATGAAATAACACATATGGGATCATGTAGTAACTAAAAAAGTGTTAAACAAATAAATATATTTTTAGATTGTTCAAAGTAGCCACCCTTTGCCTTGATGACAACTTTGTACACTCTTGGCATTCTGTCAACCAGCTTCACCTGGAATGCTTTTCCAACGATCTTGAAGGAGTTCCCACATATGCTGAGCACTTGTTGGCTGCTTTTCCTTCACTCTGCGGTCCAACTCATCCCAAACCATCTCAATTGGGTTGAGGTCGGGTGATTGTGGAGGCCAGGTCGTTTGATACAGTACTCCATCACTCTCCTTCTTGGTCAAATAGCCCTTACACAGCCTTGGTCATTGTGCTGTTGAAAAACAAATGATAGTCCTACTAAGCACAAACCAGATGGGATGGTGTATCGCTGCAGAATGCTGTGTCTATGCTGGTTAAGTGTGCCTTGAAGTCTAAATGAATCACGGACAGTGTCACCAGCAAAGCACCATGACACCACCTCCTCCATGCTTCACGGTGGGAACCACACATGCGGAGATCATCCATTCACCTACTCTGCGACTCACAAAAACAGTGGTTGGAACCAAAAATCTACATTTGGACAGATTTCCACTGGTCTAATGTCCATTGCTCATGTTTCTTTGCCCAAGCAAGTCTCTTCTTCTTATTGGTGTCCTTTAGTAGTAGTGTCCTTTACAGCAATTTGACCATGAAGGCCTAATTCATGCTATCTCCTCTGAACAGTTGATGTTGAGATGTGTCTGTTACTTGAACCTTGAAGAATTTATTTGGGCTGCAACTTCTCCGGCCAGTAACTCTAATGAACGTATCCTCTACAGCAGAGGTATCACTGGGTCTTCCTTCCCTGTGGCGGTCCTCATGAGAGCCGGTGTCATCGCAGCGCTTGATGGTTTTTGTGACTGTACATCTGTTTTTTACGTCGGAATACCTATCTTCTGTAGACCACCCCTACTTTGTCACAACACAACTGATTGGCTCAAACACATTAAGAAGGAAAGAAATTCCACAAATTAACTTTCAAAAAAGGCACACCTGTTAATTTAAATAAATTCCAGGTGACTACCTCACGAAGCTGGTTGAGAGAATGCCAAGAGTGTGCAAAGCTGTCATCAAGGCAAAGGGTGGCTAGAATCTAAAATGTGTTTTGATTTGTTTAACACTTTTTTTGGTTACTACATTATTCCACGTGTGTTATTTCATAATTTTGGTGTCTTCACTATTATTCTACAATGTAGAAAATAGTACAAATAAAGTAAAACCCTGGAATGAGTAGAGAGGGAGCACAAACCCTCAGTCTAGAGGTGATTATAGCATGAGCACAAACCCTTATACTGGCTTTCCATGCCAATAAGTCCCTTTGAATTGAATTGAACTGAATTGAGAGAGAGAGCGGGAGCAGGATTGACCAGAAGGAGAGCTGTGTGTGTATCCTATCTATCTATCTATCTATCTATAGAGAGTGCCTTGCGAAAGTATTCGGCCCCCTTGAACTTTGCGACCTTTTGCCACATTTCAGGCTTCAAACATAAAGATATAAAACTGTATTTTTTTGTGAAGAATCAACAACAAGTGGGACACAATCATGAAGTGGAACGACATTTATTGGATATTTCAAACTTTTTTAACAAATCAAAAACGGAAAAATTGGGCGTGCAAAATTATTCAGCCCCTTTACTTTCAGTGCAGCAAACTCTCTCCAGAAGTTCACTGAGGATCTCTGAATGATCTCTGATCTCCAATGTTGACCTAAATTACTAATGATGATAAATACAATCCACCTGTGTGTAATCAAGTCTCCGTATAATTGCACCTGCACTGTGATAGTCTCAGAGGTACGTTAAAAGCGCAGAGAGCATCATGAAGAACAAGGAACACACCAGGCAGGTCCGAGATACTGTTGTGAAGAAGTTTAAAGCCGGATTTGGATACAAAAAGATTTCCCAAGCTTTAAACATCCCAAGGAGCACTGTGCAAGCGATAATATTGAAATGGAAGGAGTATCAGACCACTGCAAATCTACCAAGACCTGGCCGTCCCTCTAAACTTTCAGCTCATACAAGGAGAAGACTGATCAAAGATGCAGCCAAGAGGCCCATGATCACTCTGGATGAACTGCAGAGATCTACAGCTGAGGTGGGAGACTCTGTCCATAGGACAACAATCAGTCGTATATTGCACAAATCTGTCCTTTATGGAAGAGTGGCAAGAAGAAAGCCATTTCTTAAAGATATCCATAAAAAGTGTTGGTTATAGTTTGCCACAAGCCACCTGGGAGACACACCAAACATGTGGAAGAAGGTGCTCTGGTCAGATTAAACCAAAATTGAACTTTTTGGCAACAATGCAAAACGTTATGTTTGGCGTAAAAGCATCACAGCCCATCACCCTGAATACACCATCCCCACTGTCAAACATGGTGGTGGCAGCATCATGGTTTGGGCCTGCTTTTCTTCAGCAGGGACAGGGAAGATGGTTAAAATTGATGGGAAGATGGATGGAGCCAAATACAGGACCATTCTGGAAGAAAACCTGATGGAGTCTGCAAAAGACCTGAGACTGGGTCGGAGATTTGTCTTCCAACAAGACAATGATCCAAAACATAAAGCAAAATCTACAATGGAATGGTTCAAAAATAAACCTATCCAGGTGTTAGAATGGCCAAGTCAAAGTCCAGACCTGAATCCAATCGAGAATCTGTGGAAAGAACTGAAAACTGCTGTTCACAAATGCTCTCCATCCAACCTCACTGAGCTCGAACTGTTTTGCAAGGAGGAATGGGGAAAAATGTCAGTCTCTCGATGTGCAAAACTGATAGACATACCCCAAGCGACTTACAGCTGTAATCGCAGCAAAAGGTGGCGCTACAAAGTATTAACTTAAGGGGGCTGAATACTTTTGCACGCCCAATTTTTCCATTTTTGATTTGTTAAAAAAGTTTGAAATATCCAATAAATGTCGTTCCACTTCATGATTGTGTCCCACTTGTTGTTGATTCTTCACACAAAAATACAGTTTTATATCTTTATGTTTGAAGCCTGAAATGTGGCAAAAGGTCGCAAAGTTCAAGGGGGCCGAATACTTTCGCAAGGCACTGTATCTAGATATAGATATCTCTAGATCCTATCTATCTATCTATCTATCCATCTATCCATCTATCCATCCATCTATCTATATCTGCTCCCTCTCTCTCTCTCAATTCAGTTCAATACACTTTCTGAAAACTAAAATGAGCTTTTTGGTCTTAATTTAAGATGAGGGTTAGCAGTGTGGTTAGGGTTGGGTTTAAAATCAGATTTCATAACTTTGTGGCTGTGCCTGCTAGTGACCACTCTGCAGATCTTCCTCCAGAACAAGATTCATGATGAAAAATGTGTCAGAAAATTGTGGAATCAAAATGTATTCATATTGTGCCTTTTGAACATTTGTGAGTAGAAGTGGGAGGCAGGTACAGTATAATGTTGTCAACGTGCCTTTTTTCCACATATGCTTATGTCATTTTCCTATGACAAGGTTGACCTGTAAAGCCCACAGTCCATTCAGTGAAGTCTCTAATTTGTCCACACCAGCAGACACCACATAAGAGGGGTTCACAGTAGCTATATTATTAATGCTGTCTGTTAACATATGGCTGAGTAGATTTGAGCATCTGTCAGATGAGATGTCAGCAAGTACAGCTGTCTGCTCTGGTTGCCCCACTGGCTGAGGGGAAGTCATCGACAGTATACACACACACACAGGCCAGCTGGATGTCTGCTAGACTAGAACATGATGCTGCTGGGCAGTGGACAGACTCCATCCATCTCACAGGATAGGCTGCTACACTTCACAGCACCTACAGTATATAAATACCATGGTTTTATCCACACCACATTGCCCTCTATCATATGATATTCTTAGATCCTGAGTTTGCCCTGAACCTGTGACCTGACCAGGAAAAACGCCAGTTACTAGATTGATTCGGTTCTAAAAATGATATGATGTGGAAAGCCATTCAATGAGTGTGTTTGCAGTTTCCACCCTGTCCAGGTAATCACCAGTGTATAGACACTCCATATGGAGTTTAAATGGCTGGGACTAAATTTACGATCTAACACTATTCCACACTTTCACACCAGCCTCTAGTTTTGGCATCGACTTGCAGCCAATTTGATTAATACAGTTCAAGCCAAAATCCAGGAGCCTTGGGTTCGAATGAATCAAATGTGGTCTAAAGATGGAAAGGGTCGTTTGTAGAAAAATAATTCAAGAGGCATTGTTATGATCTTCCCTGTGCTAAGTAGACTAAATATGTCGTTTAAAATGTATCGTGCTGAAAGCTAAGGTTTATCAATATCAGTGAAACAATTGCAGCCTACCTGTCGATTTCGACCATAGCTTGGCATATAGCTTAGGCAGTCTACGGCTGGATAACTTGGGGAACTCTGATTTCAAGAGAGAATACTGCTATGTGGAAAGAACCAGACTTATCTAGTTCTTTTATAAACGGCTCGAGTTTACAACTCTCCTCACGTTCGTGAGCTAGCATACGCTACGCGGTGTATGTGAATGGACGCTCGCTACTCTCGCACACCAACTCCACGACGTTGACGGACATCTCCCCCGTGTGATTCGGGCTCACACTGTCACACGCACTCTAGTCTTTTGTCACAACTGGATGAGGGTGAGGCAAAAGAATCCAGCAAGGCCACTATGTGTTGTGTTCTGTATCTTGAGTCATTGTTTTACATCTGACATGAGCGGGGACTTGTCAAACGGAGAGAGCTGAAAGGCTGTGAACAAGTAGACAGGAGAGGACGGAGAGATACTAACCAACAGAGAGGAGCAGCCAGACTGGCACTGATTGGCTCTCTGACTGTTGCTATGGTGGTTTAGGCAGCTATCCCATTGGTCAGACAAGCAACTTGGACAAGGACATGCTCGGGAATCCAAACATCCTCCTGTCGTCATGACAATAGACAGGAAGTGGGAATGTGTTACTGTGGAAGAATGCCAAGCTGTTTTCAACTGAACTGTGTTTTTTTTAACAGAGGATCTCTTGTGAACATAGAAACTCTCTATTCTAACCCTGGATCTGCTGCTAGAACAGTTTAGTGGCGCTCCATCCCGCTCTGGGTGTTCGGCTGAGATGGTGTAATCCGCACGGAAAGATGATGATTATTATAACATGTCTGGATGAGAGGAGAGCAGCTAGATGTGACTTATGGGGTTGGAAGGATTTAGTCAGCGAGATCCTATTCTCCTTGTCCACTTCCATCTAAACTAGCGACCCTAACTAGACACGTTTCTTAATGTAATAACGCAATAGTGTTGATGAATCGATACATGAGACCAAGTTGAAACACTGGACAGGGTGGATCATGTATAGTAAAGGCAGTTTTATTTTACAGAGTAGAGATATCTGGCATAGCGTGCTGCATGGACTCTCGTTCGTCTGGCTCTTAGGGAACCTTCAGAAAAGAGCCCCGATACATTGTGTGCAGTTCATTTTATCCATGGGTATGACGTAGGTAGATTCTGGTAGATTCAGGCCTCTGGTAGGTTGCTGGTAGTCGATTGGCAGTTCCCTCCAGACTGGTGTCGCCGTCCCATTGGCAGTTGGAAGAGTTCTTTGTCTTTGGAGCCCATTCCCAGGAGAGGGAGTGAGTGTGTGTATGTGTGTGCGTTCCTGTCTTGGCAAGTCAAGTCTGTGTGTCCTCGCAGTGAGTGTGTGTAATGTGTGTGCGTTCTTATCTTGGTGTCCTCGCAATGACTGTGTGTATGTGTGTGCGTCCCTGTCTTCACAAGTCAAGTCTGTGTGTCCTCGCAGTGAGTGTGTGTAATGTGTGTGCGTTCTTATCTTGGTGTCCTTGCAGGCTAGCACCTGTGGCTAGGATGTATCCTGTTTCGACAGTGTTGTGGATGGTTTAAGTGAGTGTGTGTGAGAGATATTCTGTGTGTGCCCTAACATGTTTTACTGTGAAAATACGTTGCTATGTGTTGTCTCCGTTATAGTAATGCAATAGCAGTAAGCTGGTCATTTGCATAGGAAATAGCACTTCCTATTCTCCTTGTCCACTTCCATCTAAACTAGCGACCCTAACTAGACACGTTTCTTAATGTAATAACGCAATAGCTAATCATGTCGTCTACACACCTACTGCATACGTAGAGTCCTGTCCAATCCAGTTTTAGCGCAGTACATGTTGGCGTAGTGCAAAAGAGTAGGCCTCCAACCCAATTCTATTTTTAATCCATACCTCAGGGAGGGTTTGATAAATCCAAGTTGACACTGTAGAGTCAGCCAGGGATCCATGGATGTTTCACTAGACCCGGTATCCCACAGAGACCTATTGCAGCTTCAGTTTATTCACATCAATGTGTTTACTCTGCCTTCAGGTGGATGATACATCACTTCAGACACACAGCTTCATGCTGGGCCATTGATCAGGCCTGACACTGGCATTGAGCCACATAGAGAAACACACACACACATACACACACACACACACCTGGCTTTCTGGTTGATGCATATGCAGAGGCCTTGGTAAATGCTGACATGCTAATACTGTCTACCCAAGCAGCACCTTCACCTCTATGATGTTAGATGGTGTGAAACCTGTTTGCAGTAACCCCATAGCTGTCAGAGCCACACCTTCTTGGAGAGAAATAATGAAACCTGCCATGGGAGAGAGAAAGTTGAGGAGAGAGAGAGAGAGAGAGAAAGGGGAGGAGAGAGAGAGGGGTGAGGTTTAGGTGAGGGTGAGTGATAGCGAGGTATCGGGGAGGTGAAGGGATGCATGCTGGGAACAATATGGAGCTCATGAATATCATGAGACTAGCTCATTAACACACACTGGGCTCCTTATGTAACCCAACATCTGACCCAGAAACCTCCTCGCACAGAAGGCTAGAGAGACGGGGGGAGAGAGAGAACAAAGGAGGAAGAGTGGGAATGAGGGAAACGAGGTCGTTGGGTGAGCGCTTTAATGAAGCACATGTCAGTGTCTTTGTGTGGGAGAGAGTCAGTCACTGTTCAAATAGAAGTGCGTGTAGAGCAATACGACTGTGTCTCTGATGTTTGTTCCAATGTGTTGAGAGATGATATTCATACTTAAATGCTTGATCCAAACACCAGGGAGCATGTCCTCTGTAACTCTTGATCAATGCTCTACTTAACACCTGTGTGTGTGTGTGTGTGTGTGTGTGTGTGGAGGTACTTTACAACAACTATAGTAAATGCGTACATGTCTAACGTTGTCCTCGCTCTGTCTCGCTCTCTCTCTGTCTCGCTCTCTCTCTGTCTCGCTCTCTCTCTGTCTCGCTCTCTCTCTGTCTCGCTCTCTCTCGCACTCTCTCGCACTCTCTCTGTCTCGCTCTCTTTCGCACTCTCTCTGTCTCGCTCTCTCTCGCACTCTCGCTCTCTCTCCCTCTGTCTCGCTCTCACTCTGTTTCTCTGTCTCTGTCTCGCTCTCACTCTGTCTCTCTGTCTCTGTCTCGCTCTCACTCTGTCTCTCTGTCTTGCTCTCACTCTCTCTCTTTCTGTCTCTCTCTTTCTGTCTCTCTCTTTCTGTCTCTCTCTTTCTGTCTCTCTCTTTCTGTCTCTCTCTTTCTGTCTCTCTCTTTCTGTCTCTCTCTTTCTGTCTCTCTCTCTTTCTGTCTCTCTCTTTCTGTCTCTCTCTTTCTGTCTCTCTCTATCTGTCTCTCTCTTTCTGTTTCTGTCTCTCTCTATCTGTCTCTCTCTTTCTGTCTCTGTCTCACTCACTCTCTCTCTGTCTCACACTCACTCTCTCTCTGTCTCACTCTCACTCTCTCTCTGTCTCACTCTCACTCTCTCTCTGTCTTGCTCTCACTCTCTCTCTGTCTCACACTCACTCTCTCTCTGTCTCACTCTCACTCTCTCTCTGTCTCACTCTCACTCTCTCTCTGTCTTGCTCTCACTCTCACTCTCTCTCTGTCTTGCTCTCACTCTCTCTCTGTCTCGCTCTCTCGCTCTCTGTCTCGCTCTCTCTCTCTGTCTCGCTCTCTGTCTCTCTGTCTCGCTCTCTGTCTCGCTCTCTGTCTCGCTCTCTCTCTCTCTGTCTCGCTCTCTCTCTCTCTGTCTCGCTCTCTCTCTCTCACTCTGTCTCGCTCTCACTCTCTCTCTGTCTCGCTCTCACTCTCTCTCTGTCTCGCTCTCACTCTCTCTCTGTCTCGCTCTCACTCTCTCTCTGTCTCGCTCTCACTCTCTCTCTGTCTCGCTCTCTGTCTCCCTCTCACTCTCTCTGTCTCGCTCTCCCTCTCTCTCTCTCTGTCTTGCTCTCACTCTCTCTCTGTCTCGCTCTCTCGCTCTCTGTCTCGCTCTCTGTCTCTCTGTCTCGCTCTCTGTCTCTCTGTCTCGCTCTCTGTCTCGCTCTCTGTCTCGCTCTCTGTCTCGCTCTCTGTCTCGCTCTCTCTCTCTCTGTCTCGCTCTCTCTCTCTCTGTCTCGCTCTCTCTCTCTCACTCTGTCTCGCTCTCACTCTCTCTCTGTCTCGCTCTCACTCTCTCTCTGTCTCGCTCTCACTCTCTCTCTGTCTCGCTCTCACTCTCTCTCTGTCTCGCTCTCTGTCTCCCTCTCGCTCTCTCTCTGTCTCGCTCTCCCTCTCACTCTCTCTCTGTCTCGCTCTCACTCTCTCGCTCTCACTCTCACTCTGTCTCACTCTCTCTCTCTCACTCTCGCTCTCTTTCGCACTCTCTCTGTCTCGCTCTCTCTCGCACTCTCGCTCTCTCTCCCTCTGTCTTGCTCTCACTCTGTCTCTCTGTCTCTGTCTCGCTCTCACTCTCTCTCTCTGTCTCGCTCTCTTTCGCATTCTCTCTGTCTCGCTCTCTCTCGCACTCTCGCTCTCTCTCCCTCTGTCTCGCTCTCACTCTGTTTCTCTGTCTCTGTCTCGCTCTCACTCTGTCTCTGTCTCGCTCTCACTCTGTCTCTCTGTCTCTCTCGCTCTCACTCTCTCTCTCTGTCTTGCTCTCACTCTCTCTCTTCTGTCTCTCTCTTTCTGTCTCTCTCTTTCTGTCTCTCTCTTTCTGTCTCTCTCTTTCTGTCTCTCTCTTTCTGTCTCTCTCTTTCTGTCTCTCTCTTTCTGTCTCTCTCTCTTTCTGTCTCTCTCTTCTGTCTCTCTCTTTCTGTCTCTCTCTTTCTGTCTCTCTCTTTCTGTCTCTCTTTCTGTCTCTCTCTTTCTGTCTCTCTCTTTCTGTCTCTCTCTTTCTGTCTCTCTCTTCTGTCTCTCTCTTTCTGTCTCTCTCTTTCTGGTCTCTCTCTTCCGTCCTGTCTGTCTCACTCACTCTCTTTTCTGTCTCACTCACTCTCTCTCTGTCTCACTCTCACTCTCTCTCTGTCTCACTCTCACGCTCTCTCTGTCTCGCTCTCTCACTCTCTCTCTGTCTCGCTCTCACTCTCTCTCTGTCTCGCTCTCTCTCTGTCTCGCTCTCTCTCTGTCTCGCTCTCTCTCTGTCTCGCTCTCTCTCTGTCCTCGCTCTCTCTCTGTCTCGCTCTCTCTCGCACTCTCTCACTCTCTCTCTGTCTCGCTCTCACTCTCTCTCTGTCTCGCTCTCACTCTCTCTCTGTCTCGCTCTTCACTCTCTCTCTGTCTCGCTCTCTCTCTTGTCTCGCTCTCTCTCTGTCTCGCTCTCTCTCTGTCTCGCTCTCTCTCTGTCTCGCTCTCTCTCTGTCTCTCTCTCGCACTCTCTCGCACTCTCTCTGTCTCGCTCTCTTTCGCACTCTCTCTGTCTCGCTCTCTCTCGCACTCTCGCTCTCTCTCCCTCTGTCTCGCTCTCACTCTCTCTCTCTGTCTCGCTCTCTTTCGCACTCTCTCTGTCTCGCTCTCTTTCGCACTCTCTCTGTCTCGCTCTCTCTCGCACTCTCGCTCTCTCCTCCCTCTGTCTCGCTCTCACTCTGTTTCTCTGTCTCTGTCTCGCTCTCACTCTGTCTCTCTGTCTCTGTCTCGCTCTCACTCTGTCTCTCTGTCTTGCTCTCACTCTCTCTCTTTCTGTCTCTCTCTTTCTGTCTCTCTCTTTCTTTCTGTCTCTCTCTTTCTGTCTCTCTCTTTCTTTCTGTCTCTCTCTTTCTGTCTCTCTCTTTCTTTCTGTCTCTCTCTTTCTGTCTCTCTCTTCTTTCTTTCTGTCTCTCTCTTTCTTTCTGTCTCTCTCTTCTTTCTGTCTCTCTCTTTCTTTCTGTCTCTCTCTCTTCTTTCTGTCTCTCTCTTTCTGTCTCTCTCTCTTCTTTCTGTCTCTCTCTTCTGTCCTCTCTTCTGTCTCTCTCTTTCTGTCTCTCTCTTTCTGTCTCTCTCTTTTCTGTCTCTCTCTTTCTGTCTCTCTCTCTTTCTGTCTCTCTCTTTCTGTCTGTCTCTATCTGTCCTCTCTCTTTCTGTCTCTCTCTATCTGTCTCACTCAATCTCTCTCTGTCTCACTCTCTCTCTGTCTCACTCTCTCTCTGTCTCACTCTCACTCTCTCTCTGTCTCGCTCTCTGTCTCTCTGTCTCGCTCTCTGTCTCTCTGTCTCGCTCTCTGTCTCGCTCTCTCTGTCTCGCTCTCTCTGTCTCGCTCTCTCTCTCTCTGTCTCGCCTCTTCTCTCTCTCTGTCTCGCTCTCACTCTCTCTCTGTCTCGCTCTCACTCTCTCTCTGTCTCGCTCTCACTCTCTCTCTCTGTCTCGCTCTCACTCTCTCCTGTCTCGCTCTCTGTCTCCTCTCACTCTCTCTGTCTCGCTCTCCCCTCTCACTCTCTCTCTGTCTCGCTCTCACTCTCTCGCTCTCACTCTCACTCTGTCTCACTCTCTCGCTCTCACTCTCGCTCTCTTTCGCACTCTCTCTGTCTCGCTCTCTCTCGCACTCTCGCTCTCTCTCCCTCTGTCTCGCTCTCACTCTGTCTCTCTGTCTCTGTCTCGCTCTCACTCTCTCTCTCTGTCCGCTCTCTTTCGCACTCTCTCTGTCTCGCTCTCTCTCGCACTCTCGCTCTCTCTCCCTCTGTCTCGCTCTCACTCTGTTTCTCTGTCTCTGTCTCGCTCTCACTCTGTCTCTCTGTCCTCTGTCTCGCTCTCACTCTGTCTCTCTGTCTCTGTCTCGCTCTCACTCTCTCTCCTCTGTCTTGCTCTCACTTCGCTCTCACTCTCTCTCTTTCTGTCTCTCTCTTTCTGTCTCTCTCTTTCTGTCTCTCTCTTTCTGTCTCTCTCTTTCTGTCTCTCTCTTTCTGTCTCTCTCTCTTCTCTTCTCTATTCTGTCTCTTCTCTTCTTCTGTCTCTCTCTTTCTGTCTCTCATCTCTTCCTCTTTCTGTCTCTCTCTTTCTGTCTCTCTCTATCTGTCTCTCTCTTTCTGTCTCTGTCTCGCTCTCACTCTCTCTCTGTCTCGCTCTCACTCTCTCTCTGTCTCGCTCTCTCGCTCTGTCTCGCTCTCCTCGCTCTCTGTCTCGCTCCTCTCTCTCTCTGTCTCGCTCTCTCTCTCTCTGTCTCTCTCTGTCTCGCTCTCTCTCTCTCTCGTCTCTCTCTCTGTCTCGCTCTCCTCCCTCTCTCTGTCTCGCTCTCTCTCTCTCTGTCTCGCTCTCTCTCTCACTCTGTCTCGGCTCCTCCTCTCTCACTCTGTCTCGCTCTCACTCTCTCTCTGTCTCGCTCTCACTCTCTCTCTGTCTCGCTCTCACTCTCTCTCGTCTCGCTCTCTGTCTCGCTCTCACTCTCTCTGTCCACTCTCTCTCTGTCTCGCTCTCACTCTCTCTCTGTCTCGCTCTCACTCTCTCGCTCTCACTCTCACTCTGTCTCACTCTCATCGCTCTCACTCCTCTCACTCTCCCTGTCTCGCTCTCACTCTCTCGCTCTCACTCTCACTCTCACTCTCACCATCTCTCTTTCTCGCTCTCACTCTCTCTCTGTCTCGCTCTCACTCTCTCTCTGTCTCGCTCTCACTCTCTCTCTGTCTCGCTCTCAATCTCGTCCTCGCTCTCACTCTCTCTGTCTCGCTCTCCCTCTCACTCTCTCTCTGTCTCGCTCTCACTCTCTCGCTCTCACTCTCACTCTGTCTCACTCTCTCGCTCTCACTCTCACTCTCACTCTGTCTCGCTCTCACTCTCTCTCTGTCTCGCTCTCACTCTCTCTCACTCTCTCTCTGTCTCGCTCTCACTCTCTCTGTCTCGCTCTCACTCTCTCTCTGTCTCGCTCTCACTCTCTCTCTCTGTCTCGCTCTCACTCTCTCTCTCTGTCTCGCTCTCACTCTCTCTCTCTGTCTCGCTCTCTCTCTCTCTCTGTCTCGCTCTCTCTCTCTCTCTGTCTCGCTCTCTCTCTCTCTCTGTCTCGCTCTCTCTCTCTCTCTGTCTCGCTCTCTCTGTCTCGCTCTCTCTCTCTCTGTCTCGCTCTCTCTCTCTCTCTGCTCGCTCTCTCTCTCTCTCTGTCTCGCTCTCTCTCTCTCTGTCTCGCTCCTCTCTCTCTGTCTCGCTCTCTCTCTCTGTCTCGCTCTCTCTCTGTCTCGCTCTCTCTCTCTGTCTCGCTCTCTCTCTCTCTGTCTCGCTCTCTCTCTCTCTCTGTCTCGCTCTCTCTCTCTCTGTCTCGCTCTTCTCTCTCTCTGTCTCGCTCTCTCTCTCTGTCTCGCTCTCTCTCTCTCTCTGTCTCGCTCTCTCTCTCTCTCTGTCTCGCTCTCTCTCTCTCTGTCTCGCTCTCTCTCTCTCTGTCTCGCTCTCTCTCTCTCTGTCTCGCTCTCTCTCTCTCTGTCTCGCTCTCTCTCTCTCTGTCTCGCTCTCTCTCTCTCTGTCTCGCTCTCTCTCTCTCTGTCTCGCTCTCTGTCTCTCTCTGTCTCGCTCTCTGTCTCTCTGTCTCGCTCTTCTCTCTCTGTCTCGCTCTCTCTCTCTCTGTCTCGCTCTCTCTCTCTCTGTCTCGCTCTCTCTCTGTCTCGCTCTCTCTCTCACTCTCACTCTGTCTCACTCTCACTCTCACTCTGTCTCGCTCTCACTCTCACTCTGTCTCGCTCTCACTCTCTCTCTCTCTGTCTCGCTCTCACTCTCTCTCTCTCTCTGTCTCGCTCTCTCTCTCTGTCTCGCTCTCTCTCTCTCTGTCTCTCTCTCTGTCTCGCTCTCTCTCTCTGTCTCGCTCTCTCTCTGTCTCGCTCTCTCTCTCTCTCTGTCTCGCTCTCTCTCTCTGTCTCGCTCTCTCTCTCTCTCTGTCTTGCTCTCACTCTCTCTCTGTCTCGCTCTCCCTCTCACTCTCTCTCTGTCTCGCTCTCCCTCTCACTCTCTCTCTGTCTCGCTCTCTCTCTCTCTCTGTCTCGCTCTCACTCTCTCTGTCTCGCTCTCACTCTCTCTCTGTCTCGCTCTCTGTCTCGCTCTCCCTCTCACTCTCTCTCTGTCTCGCTCTCACTCTCTCTCTGTCTCGCTCTCACTCTCTCTCTGTCTCGCTCTCACTCTGTCTCGCTCTCACTCTCACTCTCTCTCTGTCTCGCTCTCACTCTCACTCTCTCTCTGTCTCTCTGTCTCGCTCTCACTCTCTCTCTGTCTCTGTCTCGCTCTCGCTCTCTCTCTTTCTGTCTCTCTTTCTGTCTCTCTCTTTCTGTCTCTCTCTTTGTGTCTCTCTCTTTCTGTCTCTCTCTTTCTGTCTCTCTCTTTCTGTTTCTGTCTCTCTCTATCTGTCTCTCACTCTCACTCTCACTCTGTCTCGCTCTCACTCTCTCTCTGTCTCGCTCTCACTCTCTCTCTGTCTCGCTCTCTCTGTCTCGCTCTCACTCTCTCTCTGTCTCGCTCTCACTCTCTCTCTGTCTCGCTCTCACTCTCTCTCTGTCTCGCTCTCACTCTCTCTCTGTCTCACTCTGTCTCGCTCTCTGTCTCACTCTGTCTCGCTCTCTGTCTCACTCTGTCTCGCTCTCTCTCTCTCTCTGTCTCTCTCTGTCTCACTCTGTCTCGCGCTCTCTCTCTCTCTGTCTCGCTCTCTCTCTCTTGTCTCGCTCTCTCTCTCTCTGTCTCGCTCTCTCTCTCTGTCTCGCTCTCTCTCTCTCTGTCTCGCTCTCTCTCTCTCTGTTCGCGCTCTCTCTCTCTGTCTCGCCTCTCTCTCTCTCTGTCTCGCTCTCTCTCTCTCTGTCTCGCTCTCTCTCTCTCTGTCTCGCTCTCTCTCTCTCTGTCTCGCTCTGTCTCGCTCTCTCGCTCTGTCTCGCTCTCTCTCTCTCTGTCTCTGTCTCGCTCTCTCTCTCTGTCTCGCTCTCTCTCTCTCTGTCTCGCTCTCTCTCTCTCTGTCTCGCTCTCTCTCTCTCTGTCTCGCTCTATCTCTCTGTCTCGCTCTTCTCTCTCTGTCTCGCTCTCTCTCTCTCTCTGTCTCGCTCTCTCTCTCTCTCTCTCTGTCTCGCTCTCTCTCTCTCTGTCTCTCTCTCTGTCTCGCTCTCTCTCTCTGTCTCGCTCTCTCTCTCTGTCTCGCTCTCTCTCTCTCTCTGTCTCGCTCTCTCTCTCTCTGTCTCGCTCTCTCTCTCTCTGTCTCGCTCTCTCTCTCTCTGTCTCGCCTCTCTCTCTCTCTGTCTCGCTCTCTCTCTCTCTCTGTCTCGCTCTCTCTCTCTCTCTGTCTCGCTCTTCTCTCTCTGTCTCGCTCTCTCTCTCTCGTCTCGCTCTCTCTCTCTCTGTCTCGCTCTCTCTCTCTCTGTCTCGCTCTCTCTCTCTGTCTCGCTCTCTCTCTCTCTGTCTCGCTCTCTCTCTCTCTGTCTCGCTCTCTCTCTCTCTGTCTCGCTCTCTTCTCTCTGTCTCGCTCTCTCTCTCTCTCTGTCTCGCTCTGTCTCGCTCTCTATCTCTCTGTCTCGCTCTCTCTCTCTCTGTCTCGCTATCCTCTCTCTGTCTCGCTCTCTCTCTCACTCTCACTCTGTCTCGCTCTCACTCTCTCTGTCTCGCTCTCACTCTCACTCTCACTCTGTCTCGCTCTCACTCTCTCTCTCTCTGTCTCTGTGTCTCGCTCTCTCTCGCTCTCTCTCTCTCTCTCTCTCTCTCTGTCTCGCTCTCTGTCTCGCTCTCTCTCTCTCTCTGTCTCGCTCTCTCTCTTGTCTCGCTCTCTCTCTTCTCTGTCTCGCTCTCTGTCTCGCTCTCCCTCTCACTCTCTCTCTGTCTCGCTCTCTCTCTCTGTCTCGCTCTGTTGTCTCGCCTCTCTCTATCTTGTCTCTCTCTGTCTCGCTCTCTCTCTCTCTGTCCGCTCTCTCTCTCTCTGTCTCGCTCTCTCTCTCTCTGTCTCGCTCTCTCTCTCTCTGTCTCGCTCTCTCTCTCTGTCTCGCTCTCACTCTCTCTCTGTCTCGCTCTCACTCTCTCTCTGTCTCGCTCTCTGTCTCGCTCTCCCTCTCACTCTCTCTCTGTCTCGCTCTCGCTCTCTCTCTCTCTCTGTCTTGCTCTCACTCTCTCTGTCTCGCTCTCACTCTCTCTCTGTCTCGCTCTCCCTCTCACTCTCTCTCTGTCTCGCTCTCACTCTCTCTCGTCTCGCTCTCACTCTCTCTGTCTCGCTCTCACTCTCTCTGTCTCGACTCCACTCTTCTCTCTCTCTCTGTCTCGCTCTCACTCTCTCTCTGTCTCTGTCTCGCTCTCGCTCTCTCTCTTTCTGTCTCTCTCTTTGTCTCTCTCTCTTTCTGTCTCTCTTTCTGTCTCTCTTTCTGTCTCTCTCTTTCTGTCTCTCTCTTTCTGTCTCTCTCTTTCTGTCTCTCTCTTTCTGTCTCTCTCTATCTGTCTCTCTCTATCGGTCTCTCTCTTTCTGTTTCTGTCTCTCTCTATCTGTCTCTCTCTTTCTGTCTCACTCTCACTCTCTCTCTGTCTCGCTCTCACTCTCTCTCTGTCTCGCTCTCTCTCGCTCTCTCTCTGTCGCGCTCTCTCTCTCTGTCTTCTCTCTGTCTCGCTCCTCTCTCTGTCTCGCTCTCTCTCTCTCGTCTAGCTCTTCTCTCTCTGTCTCTCTCTCTCTCTCTCTGTCTCGCTCTCTGTCTCTCTATCCCTCTCACTCTCTCTCTGTCTCGCTCTTCTCTCTGTCTCTCTCGTCTCGCTCTCTCTCTCTCTGTCTCGCTCTCTCTCTCTCTGTCTCGCCTCTCTCTCCTCGTCTGTCTCGCTCTCACTCTCTCTCTGTCTCGCTCTCATCTCTCTCTGTCTCGCTCTCTGTCTCGCTCTCCCTCTCACTCTCTCTCTGTCTCGCTCTCCCCTCTGTCTCTCTCTCTCTGCTAGCTCTCTCTCTCTCTCTGTCTCGCTCTCACTCTCTCTGTCTCGCTCTCACTCTCTCTCTGTCTCGCTCTTGTCTCGCTCTCCTCTACTCTCTCTCTGTCTCGCCTCACTCTCTCTCTGTCTCGCTCTCACTCTCACTCTGTCTCGCTCTCACTCTCTCTCTGTC
>NC_034189.2:41084362-41086862 GCF_002021735.2 Oncorhynchus kisutch
TGTCTCGCTCTCTCTCTGTCTCGCTCTCTCTCTCTCTCTCTCGCTCTCTCACTCTCTCTCTGTCTCGCTCTCACTCTCTCTCTGTCTCGCTCTCACTCTCTCTCTGTCTCGCTCTCACTTCTCTTCTTGTCTCGCTCTCTTTCTGTCTCTCTGTCTCTGTCTCGCTCTCTGTCTCGCTCTCTGTCTCGCTCTCTGTCTCGCTCTCTGTCTCGCTCTCACTCTCTCTCTCTGTCTCGCTCTCTGTCTCGCTCTCGCTCTCACTCTCTCTGTCTCGCTCTCTGTCTCGCTCTCACTCTCTCTCTCTGTCTCGCTCTCTGTCTCTCTGTCTCGCTCTCTCTCTCTCTGTCTCGCTCTCTCTCTCTCTGTCTCGCTCTCTCTCTCTGTCTCGCTCTCACTCTCTCTGTCTCGCTCTCACTCTCTCTCTGTCTCGCTCTCACTCTCTCTGTCTCGCTCTCACTCTCTCTCTCTCTGTCTCTCTTTCTGTCTCTCTGTCTCTGTCTCGCTCTCTGTCTCGCTCTCTGTCTCGCTCTCTGTCTCGCTCTCTGTCTCGCTCTCTGTCTCGCTCTCACTCTCTCTCTCTGTCTCGCTCTCTGTCTCGCTCTCGCTCTCACTCTCTCTGTCTCGCTCTCTGTCTCGCTCTCACTCTCTCTCTCTCTGTTCTCGTCTCTCTGTCTCGCTCCTCGCTGTCTCGCTCTCCATCTCTCTGGTCTCGCTCTCTGTCCAGTCGCTCTCCACTCGCTCTCTGTCTCGCTCTCACTCGCTCTCTGTCTCGCTCTCACTCTCTCTCTGTCTCGCTCTCACTCTCTCTCTGTCTGCTCTCACTCTCTCCTCTCTCTCCTGTCTCTCTTTCTCTCTTTCTGTCTCTCTTTCTGTCTCTCTCTCTCTCTCTGTCTCTCTCTCTGTCTCTCTCTGTCTCTCTCTGTCTCTCTCTCTGTCTCTCTCTCTGTCTCTACAGGTGGATTCTTGTGGATGGGAAATGCTCCCTAATCTTCCCTGCCCTCCTCCTCCCTCTCCCGAAAACCCCAATCCATCTCTCGTTCTCACTTTCTCCATCACTCCCTGGTCGCCATGACGTCCGCGCTGCAAACGCTGGGGCTTAAGCTGGCCCCGCCCCCTCAGGACCTAAACCCTGAGCGGTTGGACGGCTCCTGCGAGGAGACGGGCCGGCGCTACAAAGTGGTTCCCTCCGTCGTGTGCTCCATGTGTTGCCTCTTCGGCATCATCTACTGCTTCTTCGGTGAGCAAAATAGATTATTTGTAGTGGTAGTATGGACATAGTGTTTCCAAGGACGAAAGAGCTAAGAGTTATTTCACTAGTCTCAGTGGTGATGTTCATCTGACGCTGCTGCAGAACCTCTGAGACTATGATAAACAGGGTGAAGCACAAGTGATGATTTTATTTCAAGCAACACTGGGCTAATATTCTGGAGAATTTAGCCGCTCCGGGGCTATGCATAGGGTAATCATCTCCTCTCGCTCTCTCTCTTGCTCTCTCTCTCCCTCATCTCTCTCTTTCTCTCTCTCAGATAAAAATGTCTCTCGCTATCCCAATCTAATTTAATTGAATAAAACTATTGACGTGGTACATTTATGTACACTGCCAAGGTAAACACATGACAGAGATGGTCAAACAAGACCATCTCAAGGCCGCAGAATTAAAAGGAACACAATTTGGTGGCTCTCTGTGCTCAAGACAAGACTCCCTGTCTCTCTCTCTCTCCTCAGGCTACCGTTGTTTCAAGGCGGTGATGTTCCTGACGGGCCTGATGTTCGGCTCCATCGTCATCTTCCTGTTGTGTTATAAGGAGCGCGTCCTGGACACCCAGCTTAGTGTTGAGGCCTCTGTGGGCATCGGCCTGGGCATCGGCACCCTCTGCGGCCTGGTCACCATGCTGGTTCGCTCCGTGGGTCTCTTCATGGTGGGTCTCCTCCTGGGCCTCTTGGTGGCTGTGGCCACCCTGGTGGGCATGGAAGAGCTGTCCAACAGCCCCCCGAGGTCTGTCTGGGTCCCCCTGGGGGTGCTGCTCGGCCTGGGCATGCTGTTCGCCGTTCTCACCCTCCAATGGCAACGCTTCTTCACCACCGTGTCCACGGCCGTGTTCGGGGCGGCGGTGATCACCGTGGCGTTGGACTACTTTGTGGAGCTGTTTGCCCTGGTGCTGTACCTGTACGAGAGGGTGAAAGCGGCGCCCAGGGGGAGACCCGTCTGCTGGATCACCTGGGTGGTGCTGGGGGTGTGGCCTGTTCTGACGCTCCTGGGGGTGCTAATACAGTGGAAGGTGACAGCAGAGGGATACTCCCACACCAAGGGTGAGTCTGAGATCGGGGTGCTGGAGAGGTTACACTGACGTCAATGCTAAAGGTTGTGGACTTTTTCTTTTCAGAGTGACAGAGCTATTTATTAGAGAGAGAGGTGCTTGAAAGGAAAGGGGGATACCTAGTCAGTTGTCCAACTGAATGTATTCAACTGAAATGTGTCTTCCGCATTTAACCCAATCCC